>NW_026609811.1:0-24208 GCF_029499605.1 Hyla sarda
CACCCCCAGAAATTACCCCATTATATATACTGCACCCCCAGAAGTGACCCCATTATATACACCGCACCCCCAGAAGTGACCCCATTATATATACAGAACCCCCACAAGTGACCCCATTATATATACTGCACCCC
Organism: Hyla sarda; assembly: GCF_029499605.1. Taxonomy (NCBI): domain Eukaryota; kingdom Metazoa; phylum Chordata; class Amphibia; order Anura; family Hylidae; genus Hyla; species Hyla sarda. Next base: position 135 of record NW_026609811.1, read on the forward strand.
CAGAAGTGACCCTATTATATATACAGCACCCCCAGAAGTGACCCCATTATATATACCGCACCCCCAGAAGTGACCCCATTATATAAACCGCACCCCCAGAAGTGACCCCATTATATATACAGAACCCCCACAAGTGACCCCATTATATATACCGCACCCCCAGAAGTGACCCCATTATATATACCGCACCCCCAGAAGTGACCCCATTATATATACAGGACCCCCAGAAATTACCCCATTATATAAACCGCACCCCCAGAAATTACCCCATTATATATACAGAACCCCCACAAGTGACCCCATTATATATACAGGACCCCCAGAAACTACCGCATTATATATACCGCACCCCCAGAAATTACCCCATTATATATACTGCACCCCCAGAAGTGACCCCATTATATATACCGCACCCCCAGAAGTGACCCCATTATATATACAGAACCCCCACAAGTGACCCCATTATATATACTGCACCCCCAGAAGTGACCCTATTATATATACAGCACCCCCAGAAGTGACCCCATTATATATACCGCACCCCCAGAAGTGACCCCATTATATAAACCGCACCCCCAGAAGTGACCCCATTATATATACAGAACCCCCACAAGTGACCCCATTATATATACCGCACCCCCAGAAGTGACCCCATTATATATACCGCACCCCCAGAAGTGACCCCATTATATATACCGCACCCCCAGAAGTGACCCCATTATATATACCGCACCCCCAGAAGTGACCCCATTATATATACCGCACCCCCAGAAGTGACCCCTTTATATATACCGCACCCCCAGAAGTGACCCCATTATATAAACCGCACCCCCAGAAGTGACCCCATTATATATACAGAACCCCACAAGTGACCCCATTATATATACCGCACCCCCAGAAGTGACCCCATTATATATACCGCACCCCCAGAAGTGACCCCATTATATATACCGCACCCCCAGAAGTGACCCCATTATATATACCGCACCCCCAGAAGTGACCCCATTATATATACCGCACCCCCACAAGTGACCCCTTTATATATACTGCTCCCCCAGAAAATACCCCATTATATATACCGCACCCCCAGAATTGACCCCATTATATATACCGCATCCCCAGAAGTGACCCCATTATATATACCGCACCCCCACAAGTGACCCCATTATATATACCGCACCCCCAGAAGTGACCCCCATTATATATACAGAACCCCCAGAAGTGACCCCATTATATATACCGCACCCCCACAAGTGACCCCATTATATATACCGCACCCCCACAAGTGACCCCATTATATATACAGGACCCCCAGAAATTACCCCATTATATATACCGCACCCCCACAAGTGACCCCATTATATATACCGCACCCCCAGAAGTGACCCCATTATATATATACAGAACCCCCACAAGTGACCCCATTATATATACAGAACCCTCACAAGTGACCCCATTATATATACAGAACCCCCAGAAGTTACCCCATTATATATACAGAACCCCCACAAGTGACCCCATTATATATACTGCACCCCCACAAGTGACCCCCTTATATATACAGAACCCCCACAAGTGACCCCATTATATATACCGCACCCCCAGAAGTGACCTCATTATATATACTGCACCCCCAGAAGTGACCCCATTATATATAACGCACCCCCAGAAGTGACCACATTATATATACCGCACCCCCAGAAGTGACCCCATTATATATACAGAACCCCCAGAAGTGACCCCATTATATATACAGAACCCCCAGAAATTACCCCATTATATATACTGCACCTCCAGAAGTGACCCCATTATATATACAGAACCCCCAGAAGTGACCCCATTATATATACAGAACCCCCAGAAGTGACCCCATTATATATACAGAACCCCCAGAAGTGACCCCATTATATATACAGAACCCCCACAAGTGACCCCATTATATATACAGAACCCCCACAAGTGACCCCATTATATATACAGAACCCCCAAAAGTGACCCCATTATATATATACAGAACCCCCAGAAGTGACCCCATTATATATATACAGAACCCCCAGAAGTGACCCCATTATATAAACTGCACCCCCAGAAGTGACCCCATTATATATATATACAGAACCCCAGAAGTGACCCCATTATATATACCGCACCCCCAGAAGTGACCCCATTATATATACCGCACCCCCAGAAGTGGCCCCATTATATATACCGCACCCCCAGAAGTGACCCCATTATATATATACAGAACCCCCAGAAGTGACCTCATTATATATACTGCACCCCCAGAAGTGACCACATTATATATACCGCACCCCCAGAAGTGACCCCCATTATATATACCGCACACGCCAGAAGTGACGCCATTATATATACCGCACCCCAGAAGTGACCCCATTATATATACCGCACCCCCAGAAGAGACCCCATTATATATACAGGACCCCCAGAAATTACCCCATTATATATACCACACCCCCAGAAATTACCCCATTATATATACTGCACCCCCAGAAGTGACCACATTATATATATACAGAACCCCCACAAGTGACCCCATTATATATACAGGACCCCCAGAAATTACCCCATTATATATACCGGACCCCCAGAAGTGACCCCATTATATATATACAGAACCCCCAGAAGTGACCCCATTATATATATACAGAACCCCCAGAAGTGACCCCATTATATATACTGCACCCCCAGAAGTGACCCCATTATATATACCCGCACCCCAGAAGTGACCCCATTATATATATACGAACCCCAGAAGTGACCCCATTATATATACAGAACCCCCAGAAGTGACCCCATTATATATACCCAGCACCCCCAGAAGTTACCCCATTATATATACCGCACCCCCAGAAGTGACCCCATTACATATACCGCACCCCCAGAAGTGACCCGATTATATATACAGAACCCCCAGAAATTACCCCATTATATATACTGCACCCCCAGAAGTGACCCCATTATATATACTGCATCCCCAGAAGTGACCCCATTATATATACTGCACCCCCAGAAGTGACCCCATTATATATACAGAACCCCCAGAAGTGACCCCATTATATATACAGAACCCCCACAAGTGACCCCATTATATATACAGAACCCCCACAAGTGACCCGATTATATATACAGAACCCCCAGAAGTGACCCCATTATATATATATACAGAACCCCCAGAAGTGACCCCATTATATATACTGCACCCCCAGAAGTGACCCCATTATATATATACAGAACCCCCAGAAGTGACCCCATTATATATACTGCACCCCCAGAAGTGACCCCATTATATATATACAGAACCCCCAGAAGTGACCCCATTATATATACCGCACCCCCAGAAGTGACCCCATTATATATACTGCACCCCCAGAAGTGACCCCATTATATATATACAGAACCCCCAGAAGTGACCCCATTATATATACAGCACCCCCAGAAGTGACCCCATTATATATACTGCACCCCCAGAAGTGACCCCATTATATATACTGCACCCCCAGAAGTGGCCCCATTATATTTACAGAACCCCCAGAAGTGACCCCATTATATGTACCGCACCCCCAGAAGTGACCCCATTATATATACTGCACCCCCAGAAGTGACCCCATTATATATACCGCACCCCCAGAAGTGACCCCATTATATATACAGGACCCCCAGAAGTGACCCCATTATATATACCGCACCCCCAGACGCACCCCAGAGTGACCCCATTATATATACAGGACCCCCAGAAGTGACCCCATTATATATACTGCACCCCCAGAAGTGACCCCATTATATATACCGCACCCCCAGAAGTGACCCCATTATATAAACAGAACCCCCACAAGTGACCCCATTATATATACCGCACCCCCAGAAATTACCCCATTATATATACTGCACCCCCAGAAGTGACCCCATTATATATACAGAACCCCCACAAGTGACCCCTTTATATATACCGCACCCCCAGAAGTGACCCCATTATATATACCGCACCCCCAGAAGTGACCCCATTATATATACTGCACCCCCAGAAGTGACCCCATTATATATACCGCACCCCCACAAGTGACCCCTTTATATATACTGCACCCCCAGAAAATACCCCATTATATATACCGCACCCCCAGAATTGACCCCATTATATATACTGCACCCCCAGAAGTGACCCCATTATATATACTGCACCCCCAGAAGTGACCCCATTATATATACCGCACCCCCAGAAGTGACCCCATTATATATACCGCACCCCCACAAGTGACCCCATTATATATACCGCACCCCCAGAAGTTACCCCATTATATATACTGCACCCCCACAAGTGACCCCATTATATATACTGCACCCCCACAAGTGACCCCATTATATATACCGCACCCCCACAAGTGACCCCATTATATATACTGCACCCCCAGAAGTGACCCCATTATATATACAGAACCCACAGAAGTGACCCCATTATATATACCGCACCCCCACAAGTGACCCCATTATATATACCGCACCCCCACAAGTGACCCCATTATATATACCGCACCCCCACAAGTGACCCCATTATATATACAGGACCCCCAGAAATTACCCCATTATATATACCGCACCCCCACAAGTGACCCCAATATATATACAGAACCCCCAGAAGTGACCCCATTATATATACTGCACCCCCAGAAGTGTCCCCAATATATATACCGCACCCCCAGAAGTGACCCCATTATATATATACAGAACCCCCACAAGTGACCCCATTATATATACAGAACCCTCACAAGTGACCCCATTATATATACAGAACCCCCAGAAGTTACCCCATTATATATACAGAACCCCCAGAAGTGACCCCATTATATATACTGCACCCCCACAAGTGACCCCCTTATATATACAGAACCCCCACAAGTGACCCCATTATATATACCGCACCCCCACAAGTGACCCCATTATATATACAGAACCCCCAGAAGTGACCCCATTATATATATACAGAACCCCCAGAAGTGACCCCATTATATATACCGCACCCCCACAAGTGACCCCATTATATATATACAGAACCCCCAGAAGTGACCCCATTATATATACCGCACCCCCACAAGTGACCCATTATATATATACAGAACCCCCAGAAGTGACCCCATTATATATACAGAACCCCCAGAAGTGACCCCATTATATATATACAGAACCCCCAGAAGTGACCCCATTATATATACTGCACCCCCAGAAGTGACCCCATTATATATACAGAACCCCCAGAAGTGACCCCATTATATATACTGCACCCCCACAAGTGACCCCATTATATATACTGCACCCCCAGAAGTGACCCCATTATATATATACAGAACCCCCAGAAAATACCCCATTATATATACTGCACCCCCAGAAGTGACCCCATTATATATACAGAACCCCCAGAAGTGACCCCATTATATATACAGAACCCCCAGAAGTGACCCCATTATATATACTGCACCCCCAGAAGTGACCCCATTATATATACTGCACCCCCAGAAGTGACCCCATTATATATACTGCACCCCCACAAGTGACCCCCTTATATATACAGAACCCCCACAAGTGACCCCATTATATATACCGCACCCCCACAAGTGACCCCATTATATATACCGCACCCCCACAAGTGACCCCATTATATATACCGCACCCCCACAAGTGACCCCATTATATATACAGAACCCCCAGAAGTGACCCCATTATATATACAGAACCCTCACAAGTGACCCCATTATATATACAGAACCCCCAGAAGTTACCCCATTATATATACAGAACCCCCAGAAGTGACCCCATTATATATACTGCACCCCCACAAGTGACCCCCTTATATATACAGAACCCCCACAAGTGACCCCATTATATATACCGCACCCCCACAAGTGACCCCATTATATATACCGCACCCCCACAAGTGACCCCATTATATATACCGCACCCCCACAAGTGACCCCATTATATATACAGAACCCCCAGAAGTGACCCCATTATATATATACAGAACCCCCAGAAGTGACCCCATTATATATACCGCACCCCCACAAGTGACCCCATTATATATATACAGAACCCCCAGAAGTGACCCCATTATATATACCGCACCCCCACAAGTGACCCCATTATATATATACAGAACCCCCAGAAGTGACCCCATTATATATACAGAACCCCCAGAAGTGACCCCATTATATATATACAGAACCCCCAGAAGTGACCCCATTATATATACTGCACCCCCAGAAGTGACCCCATTATATATACAGAACCCCCAGAAGTGACCCCATTATATATACTGCACCCCCACAAGTGACCCCATTATATATACTGCACCCCAGAAGTGACCCCATTATATATATACAGAACCCCCAGAAAATACCCCATTATATATACTGCACCCCCAGAAGTGACCCCATTATATATACAGAACCCCAGAAGTGACCCCATTATATATACAGAACCCCCAGAAGTGACCCCATTATATATACTGCACCCCCAGAAGTGACCCCATTATATATACTGCACCCCCAGAAGTGACCCCATGATATAAACAGAACCCCCACAAGTGACCCCATTATATATACAGAACCCCCACAAGTGACCCGATTATATATACAGAACCCCCAGAAGTGACCCCATTATATATATACAGAACCCCCAGAAGTGACCCCATTATATATACTGCACCCCCAGAAGTGACCCCATTATATATATACAGAACCCCCAGAAGTGACCCCATTATATATACTGCACCCCCAGAAGTGACCCCATTATATATATACAGAACCCCCAGAAGTGACCCCATTATATATACCGCACCCCCAGAAGTGACCCCATTATATATACTGCACCCCCAGAAGTGACCCCATTATATATATACAGAACCCCCAGAAGTAACCCCATTATATATACAGCACCCCCAGAAGTGACCCCATTATATATACTGCACCCCCAGAAGTGACCCCATTATATAGACTGCACCCCCAGAAGTGGCCCCATTATATTTACAGAACCCCCAGAAGTGACCCCATTATATATACCGCACCCCCAGAAGTGACCCCATTATATATACTGCACCCCCAGAAGTGACCCCATTATATATACCGCACCCCCAGAAGTGACCCCATTATATAAACAGGACCCCCAGAAGTGACCCCATTATATATACCGCACCCCCAGAAGTGACCCCATTATATATACAGGACCCCCAGAAGTGACCCCATTATATATACTGCACCCCCAGAAGTGACCCCATTATATATACCGCACCCCCAGAAGTGACCCCATTATATAAACAGAACCCCCACAAGTGACCCCATTATATATACCGCACCCCCAGAAATTACCCCATTATATATACTGCACCCCCAGAAGTGACCCCATTATATATACAGAACCCCCACAAGTGACCCTTTATATATACCGAACCCCCAGAAGTGACCCCATTATATATACCGCACCCCCAGAAGTGACCCCATTATATATACCGCACCCCCACAAGTGATCCCTTTATATATACTGCACCCCCAGAAAATACCCCATTATATATACCGCACCCCCAGAATTGACCCCATTATATATACTGCACCCCCAGAAGTGACCCCATTATATATACTGCACCCCCAGAAGTGACCCCATTATATATACCGCACCCCCAGAAGTGACCCCATTATATATACCGCACCCCCACAAGTGACCCCATTATATATACCGCACCTCCACAAGTGACCCCATTATATATACTGCACCCCCACAAGTGACCCCATTATATATACCGCACCCCCACAAGTGACCCCATTATATATACTGCACCCCCAGAAGTGACCCCCATTATATATACAGAACCCACAGAAGTGACCCCATTATATATACCGCACCCCCACAAGTGACCCCATTATATATACCGCACCCCCACAAGTGACCCCATTATATATACTGCACCCCCACAAGTGACCCCATTATATATACAGGACCCCCAGAAATTACCCCATTATATATACCGCAACCCCCACAAGTGACCCCAATATATATACAGGACCCCCAGAAGTGACCCCATTATATATACTGCACCCCCAGAAGTGTCCCCAATATATATACCGCACCCCCAGAAGTGACCCCATTATATATATACAGAACCCCCACAAGTGACCCCATTATATATACAGAACCCTCACAAGTGACCCCATTATATATAAAGAACCCCCAGAAGTTACCCCATTATATATACAGAACCCCCAGAAGTGACCCCATTATATATACTGCACCCCCACAAGTGACCCCCTTATATATACAGAACCCCCACAAGTGACCCCATTATATATACCGCACCCCCACAAGTGACCCCATTATATATACCGCACCCCCACAAGTGACCCCATTATATATACCGCACCCCCACAAGTGACCCCCATTATATATACTGCAACCCCAGAAGTGACCCCATTATATATACAGAACCCCCAGAAGTGACCCCATTATATATACCGCACCCCCACAAGTGACCACATTATATATATACAGAACCCCCCAGAAGTGACCCCATTATATATACCGCACCCCCACAAGTGACCCCATTATATATATACAGAACCCCCAGAAGTGACCCCATTATATATACAGAACCCCCAGAAGTGACCCCATTATATATATACAGAACCCCCAGAAGTGACCCCATTATATATACTGCACCCCCAGAAGTGACCCCATTATATATACAGAACCCCCACAAGTGACCCCATTATATATACTGCACCCCCACAAGTGACCCCCTTATATATACAGAACCCCCACAAGTGACCCCATTATATATACCGCACCCCCAGAAGTGACCTCATTATATATACTGCACCCCCAGAAGTGACCCCATTATATATAACGCACCCCCAGAAGTGACCACATTATATATACCGCACCCCCAGAAGTGACCCCATTATATATACAGAACCCCCAGAAGTGACCCCATTATATATACAGAACCCCCAGAAATTACCCCATTATATATACTGCACCTCCAGAAGTGACCCCATTATATATACAGAACCCCCAGAAGTGACCCCATTATATATACAGAACCCCCAGAAGTGACCCCATTATATATACAGAACCCCCAGAAGTGACCCCATTATATATACAGAACCCCCACAAGTGACCCCATTATATATACAGAACCCCCACAAGTGACCCCATTATATATACAGAACCCCCAAAAGTGACCCCATTATATATATACAGAACCCCCAGAAGTGACCCCATTATATATATACAGAACCCCCAGAAGTGACCCCATTATATAAACTGCACCCCCAGAAGTGACCCCATTATATATATATACAGAACCCCCAGAAGTGACCCCATTATATATACCGCACCCCCAGAAGTGACCCCATTATATATACCGCACCCCCAGAAGTGGCCCCATTATATATACCGCACCCCCAGAAGTGACCCCATTATATATATACAGAACCCCCAGAAGTGACCTCATTATATATACTGCACCCCCAGAAGTGACCACATTATATATACCGCACCCCCAGAAGTGACCCCATTATATATACCGCACCGCCAGAAGTGACGCCATTATATATACCGCACCCCCAGAAGTGACCCCATTATATATACCGCACCCCCAGAAGTGACCCCATTATATATACAGGACCCCCAGAAATTACCCCATTATATATACCACACCCCCAGAAATTACCCCATTATATATACTGCACCCCCAGAAGTGACCCCCTTATATATACAGAACCCCCACAAGTGACCCCATTATATATTCAGGACCCCCAGAAATTACCCCATTATATATACCGGACCCCCAGAAGTGACCCCATTATATATATACAGAACCCCCAGAAGTGACCCCATTATATATACAGAACCCCCAGAAGTGACCCCATTATATATACCGCACCCCCAGAAGTGACCCCATTATATATACTGCACCCCCAGAAGTGACCCCATTATATATACCGCACCCCCAGAAGTGACCCCATTATATATATACAGAACCCCCAGAAGTGACCCCATTATATATACAGAACCCCCAGAAGTGACCCCATTATATATACCGCACCCCCAGAAGTTACCCCATTATATATACCGCACCCCCAGAAGTGACCCCATTACATATACCGCACCCCCAGAAGTGACCCGATTATATATACAGAACCCCCAGAAATTACCCCATTATATATACTGCATCCCCAGAAGTGACCCCATTATATATACTGCATCCCCAGAAGTGACCCCATTATATATACTGCACCCCCAGAAGTGACCCCATTATATATACAGAACCCCCAGAAGTGACCCCATTATATATACAGAACCCCCACAAGTGACCCCATTATATATACAGAACCCCCACAAGTGACCCGATTATATATACAGAACCCCCAGAAGTGACCCCATTATATATATACAGAACCCCAGAAGTGACCCCATTATATATACTGCACCCCCAGAAGTGACCCCATTATATATATACAGAACCCCCAGAAGTGACCCCATTATATATACTGCACCCCCAGAAGTGACCCCATTATATATATACAGAACCCCCAGAAGTGACCCCATTATATATACCGCACCCCCAGAAGTGACCCCATTATATATACTGCACCCCAGAAGTGACCCCATTATATATATACAGAACCCCCAGAAGTGACCCCATTATATATACAGCACCCCCAGAAGTGACCCCATTATATATACTGCACCCCCAGAAGTGACCCCATTATATATACTGCACCCCCAGAAGTGGCCCCATTATATTTACAGAACCCCCAGAAGTGACCCCATTATATATACCGCACCCCCAGAAGTGACCCCATTATATATACTGCACCCCCAGAAGTGACCCCATTATATATACCGCACCCCCAGAAGTGACCCCATTATATATACAGGACCCCCAGAAGTGACCCCATTATATATACCGCACCCCCAGAAGTGACCCCATTATATATACAGGACCCCCAGAAGTGACCCCATTATATATACTGCACCCCCAGAAGTGACCCCATTATATATACCGCACCCCCAGAAGTGACCCCATTATATAAACAGAACCCCCACAAGTGACCCCATTATATATACCGCACCCCCAGAAATTACCCCATTATATATACTGCACCCCCAGAAGTGACCCCATTATATATACAGAACCCCCACAAGTGACCCCTTTATATATACCGCACCCCCAGAAGTGACCCGATTATATATACCGCACCCCCAGAAGTGACCCCATTATATATACTGCACCCCCAGAAGTGACCCCATTATATATACCGCACCCCCACAAGTGACCCCTTTATATATACTGCACCCCCAGAAAATACCCCATTATATATACCGCACCCCCAGAATTGACCCCATTATATATACTGCACCCCCAGAAGTGACCCCATTATATATACTGCACCCCCAGAAGTGACCCCATTATATATACCGCACCCCCAGAAGTGACCCCATTATATATACCGCACCCCCACAAGTGACCCCATTATATATACCGCACCCCCAGAAGTTACCCCATTATATATACTGCACCCCCACAAGTGACCCCATTATATATACTGCACCCCCACAAGTGACCCCATTATATATACCGCACCCCCACAAGTGACCCCATTATATATACTGCACCCCCAGAAGTGACCCCATTATATATACAGAACCCACAGAAGTGACCCCATTATATATACCGCACCCCCACAAGTGACCCCATTATATATACCGCACCCCCACAAGTGACCCCATTATATATACCGCACCCCCACAAGTGACCCCATTATATATACAGGACCCCCAGAAATTACCCCATTATATATACCGCACCCCCACAAGTGACCCCAATATATATACAGAACCCCCAGAAGTGACCCCATTATATATACTGCACCCCCAGAAGTGTCCCCAATATATATACCGCACCCCCAGAAGTGACCCCATTATATATATACAGAACCCCCACAAGTGACCCCATTATATATACAGAACCCTCACAAGTGACCCCATTATATATACAGAACCCCCAGAAGTTACCCCATTATATATACAGAACCCCCAGAAGTGACCCCATTATATATACTGCACCCCCACAAGTGACCCCCTTATATATACAGAACCCCCACAAGTGACCCCATTATATATACCGCACCCCCACAAGTGACCCCATTATATATACCGCACCCCCACAAGTGACCCCCATTATATATACCGCACCCCCACAAGTGACCCCATTATATATACAGAACCCCCAGAAGTGACCCCATTATATATATACAGAACCCCCAGAAGTGACCCCATTATATATACCGCACCCCCACAAGTGACCCCATTATATATATACAGAACCCCCAGAAGTGACCCCATTATATATACCGCACCCCCACAAGTGACCCCATTATATATATACAGAACCCCCAGAAGTGACCCCATTATATATACAGAACCCCCAGAAGTGACCCCATTATATATATACAGAACCCCCAGAAGTGACCCCATTATATATACCGCACCCCCAGAAGTGACCCCATTATATATACTGCACCCCCAGAAGTGACCCCATTATATATACCGCACCCCCAGAAGTGACCCCATTATATATATACAGAACCCCCAGAAGTGACCCCATTATATATACAGAACCCCCAGAAGTGACCCCATTATATATACCGCACCCCCAGAAGTTACCCCATTATATATACCGCACCCCCAGAAGTGACCCCATTACATATACCGCACCCCCAGAAGTGACCCGATTATATATACAGAACCCCCAGAAATTACCCCATTATATATACTGCATCCCCAGAAGTGACCCCATTATATATACTGCATCCCCAGAAGTGACCCCATTATATATACTGCACCCCCAGAAGTGACCCCATTATATATACAGAACCCCCAGAAGTGACCCCATTATATATACAGAACCCCCACAAGTGACCCCATTATATATACAGAACCCCCACAAGTGACCCGATTATATATACAGAACCCCCAGAAGTGACCCCATTATATATATACAGAACCCCCAGAAGTGACCCCATTATATATACTGCACCCCCAGAAGTGACCCCATTATATATATACAGAACCCCCAGAAGTGACCCCCATTATATATACTGCACCCCCAGAAGTGACCCCATTATATATATACAGAACCCCCAGAAGTGACCCCATTATATATACCGCACCCCCAGAAGTGACCCCATTATATATACTGCACCCCCAGAAGTGACCCCATTATATATATACAGAACCCCCAGAAGTGACCCCATTATATATACAGCACCCCCCAGAAGTGACCCCATTATATATACTGCACCCCCAGAAGTGACCCCATTATATATACTGCACCCCCAGAAGTGGCCCCATTATATTTACAGAACCCCCAGAAGTGACCCCATTATATATACCGCACCCCCAGAAGTGACCCCATTATATATACTGCACCCCCAGAAGTGACCCCATTATATATACCGCACCCCCAGAAGTGACCCCATTATATATACAGGACCCCCAGAAGTGACCCCATTATATATACCGCACCCCCAGAAGTGACCCCATTATATATACAGGACCCCCAGAAGTGACCCCATTATATATACTGCACCCCCAGAAGTGACCCCATTATATATACCGCACCCCCAGAAGTGACCCCATTATATAAACAGAACCCCCACAAGTGACCCCATTATATATACCGCACCCCCAGAAATTACCCCATTATATATACTGCACCCCCAGAAGTGACCCCATTATATATACAGAACCCCCACAAGTGACCCCTTTATATATACCGCACCCCCAGAAGTGACCCCATTATATATACTGCACCCCCAGAAGTGACCCCATTATATATACCGCACCCCCACAAGTGACCCCTTTATATATACTGCACCCCCAGAAAATACCCCATTATATATACCGCACCCCCAGAATTGACCCCATTATATATACTGCACCCCAGAAGTGACCCCATTATATATACTGCACCCCCAGAAGTGACCCCATTATATATACCGCACCCCCAGAAGTGACCCCATTATATATACCGCACCCCCACAAGTGACCCCATTATATATACCGCACCCCCCAGAAGTTACCCCATTATATATACTGCACCCCCACAAGTGACCCCATTATATATACTGCACCCCCACAAGTGACCCCATTATATATACCGCACCCCCACAAGTGACCCCATTATATATACTGCACCCCCAGAAGTGACCCCATTATATATACAGAACCCACAGAAGTGACCCCATTATATATACCGCACCCCCACAAGTGACCCCATTATATATACCGCACCCCCACAAGTGACCCCATTATATATACCGCACCCCCACAAGTGACCCCATTATATATACAGGACCCCCAGAAATTACCCCATTATATATACCGCACCCCCACAAGTGACCCCAATATATATACAGAACCCCCAGAAGTGACCCCATTATATATACTGCACCCCCCAGAAAGTGTCCCCAATATATATACCGCACCCCAGAAGTGACCCCATTATATATATACAGAACCCCCACAAGTGACCCCATTATATATACAGAACCCTCACAAGTGACCCCATTATATATACAGAACCCCCAGAAGTTACCCCATTATATATACAGAACCCCCAGAAGTGACCCCATTATATATACTGCACCCCCACAAGTGACCCCCTTATATATACAGAACCCCCACAAGTGACCCCATTATATATACCGCACCCCCACAAGTGACCCCATTATATATACCGCACCCCCACAAGTGACCCCATTATATATACCGCACCCCCCACAAGTGACCCCATTATATATACAGAACCCCCAGAAGTGACCCCATTATATATATACAGAACCCCCAGAAGTGACCCCATTATATATACCGCACCCCCACAAGTGACCCCATTATATATACAGAACCCCCAGAAGTGACCCCATTATATATACCGCACCCCCACAAGTGACCCCATTATATATATACAGAACCCCCAGAAGTGACCCCATTATATATACAGAACCCCCCAGAAGTGACCCCATTATATATATACAGAACCCCCAGAAGTGACCCCATTATATATACTGCACCCCCAGAAGTGACCCCATTATATATACAGAACCCCCAGAAGTGACCCCATTATATATACTGCACCCCCACAAGTGACCCCATTATATATACTGCACCCCCAGAAGTGACCCCATTATATATATACAGAACCCCCCAGAAAATACCCCATTATATATACTGCACCCCCAGAAGTGACCCCATTATATATACAGAACCCCCAGAAGTGACCCCATTATATATACAGAACCCCCAGAAGTGACCCCATTATATATACTGCACCCCCAGAAGTGACCCCATTATATATACTGCACCCCCAGAAGTGACCCCATTAAACAGAACCCCCACAAGTGACCCCATTATATATACAGAACCCCCACAAGTGACCCGATTATATATACAGAACCCCCAGAAGTGACCCCATTATATATATACAGAACCCCCAGAAGTGACCCCATTATATATACTGCACCCCCAGAAGTGACCCCATTATATATATACAGAACCCCCAGAAGTGACCCCATTATATATACTGCACCCCCAGAAGTGACCCCATTATATATATACAGAACCCCCAGAAGTGACCCCATTATATATACCGCACCCCCAGAAGTGACCCCATTATATATACTGCACCCCCAGAAGTGACCCCATTATATATATGCAGAACCCCCAGAAGTAACCCCATTATATATACAGCACCCCCAGAAGTGACCCCATTATATATACTGCACCCCCAGAAGTGACCCCATTATATATACTGCACCCCCAGAAGTGGCCCCATTATATTTACAGAACCCCCAGAAGTGACCCCATTATATATACCGCACCCCCAGAAGTGACCCCATTATATATACTGCACCCCCAGAAGTGACCCCATTATATATACCGCACCCCCAGAAGTGACCCCATTATATAAACAGGACCCCCAGAAGTGACCCCATTATATATACCGCACCCCCAGAAGTGACCCCATTATATATACAGGACCCCCAGAAGTGACCCCATTATATATACTGCACCCCCAGAAGTGACCCCATTATATATACCGCACCCCCAGAAGTGACCCCATTATATAAACAGAACCCCCACAAGTGACCCCATTATATATACCGCACCCCCAGAAATTACCCCATTATATATACTGCACCCCCAGAAGTGACCCCATTATATATACAGAACCCCCACAAGTGACCCCTTTATATATACCGCACCCCCAGAAGTGACCCCATTATATATACCGCACCCCCAGAAGTGACCCCATTATATATACCGCACCCCCACAAGTGATCCCTTTATATATACTGCACCCCCAGAAAATACCCCATTATATATACCGCACCCCCAGAATTGACCCCATTATATATACTGCACCCCCAGAAGTGACCCCATTATATATACTGCACCCCCAGAAGTGACCCCATTATATATACCGCACCCCCAGAAGTGACCCCATTATATATACCGCACCCCCACAAGTGACCCCATTATATATACCGCACCTCCACAAGTGACCCCATTATATATACTGCACCCCCACAAGTGACCCCATTATATATACCGCACCCCCACAAGTGACCCCATTATATATACTGCACCCCCAGAAGTGACCCCATTATATATACAGAACCCACAGAAGTGACCCCATTATATATACCGCACCCCCACAAGTGACCCCATTATATATACCGCACCCCCACAAGTGACCCCATTATATATACTGCACCCCCACAAGTGACCCCATTATATATACAGGACCCCCAGAAATTACCCCATTATATATACCGCACCCCCACAAGTGACCCCAATATATATACAGGACCCCCAGAAGTGACCCCATTATATATACTGCACCCCCAGAAGTGTCCCCAATATATATACCGCACCCCCAGAAGTGACCCCATTATATATATACAGAACCCCCACAAGTGACCCCATTATATATACAGAACCCTCACAAGTGACCCCATTATATATAAAGAACCCCCAGAAGTTACCCCATTATATATACAGAACCCCCAGAAGTGACCCCATTATATATACTGCACCCCCACAAGTGACCCCCTTATATATACAGAACCCCCACAAGTGACCCCATTATATATACCGCACCCCCACAAGTGACCCCATTATATATACCGCACCCCCACAAGTGACCCCATTATATATACCGCACCCCCACAAGTGACCCCATTATATATACTGCACCCCCAGAAGTGACCCCATTATATATACAGAACCCCCAGAAGTGACCCCATTATATATACCGCACCCCCACAAGTGACCACATTATATATATACAGAACCCCCAGAAGTGACCCCATTATATATACCGCACCCCCACAAGTGACCCCATTATATATATACAGAACCCCCAGAAGTGACCCCATTATATATACAGAACCCCCAGAAGTGACCCCATTATATATATACAGAACCCCCAGAAGTGACCCCATTATATATACTGCACCCCCAGAAGTGACCCCATTATATATACAGAACCCCCAGAAGTGACCCCATTATATATACTGCACCCCCACAAGTGACCCCATTATATATACTGCACCCCCAGAAGTGACCCCATTATATATATACAGAACCCCCAGAAAATACCCCATTATATATACTGCACCCCCAGAAGTGACCCCATTATATATACTGCATCCCCAGAAGTGACCCCAGTATATATACAGAACCCCCAGAAGTGACCCCATTATATATACTGCACCCCCAGAAGTGACCCCATTATATATACTGCACCCCCAGAAGTGACCCCATGATATAAACAGAACCCCCACAAGTGACCCCATTATATATACTGCACCACCAGAAGTGACCCCATTATATATACAGAACCCCCACAAGTGACCCCATTATATATACCGCACCCCCAGAAGTGACCCCATTATATATACCGCACCCCCAGAAGTGACCCCATTACATATACCGCACCCCCAGAAGTGACCCCATTATATATACCGCACCCCCAGAAGTGACCCCATTATATATACACCGCACCCCCAGAAGTGACCTCATTATATATACTGCACCCCCAGAAGTGACCCCATTATATATACCGCACCCCCAGAAGTGACCCCATTATATATACTGCACCCCCAGAAGTGACCCCATTACATATATCGCACCCCCAGAAGTGACCCCATTATATATACAGAACCCCCAGAAATTACCCCATTATATATACTGCACCCCCAGAAGTGACCCCATTATATATACAGAACCCCCAGAAGTGACCCCATTATATATACAGAACCCCCACAAGTGACCCCATTATATATACAGAACCCCCACAAGTGACCCCATTATATATACAGAACCCCCACAAGTGACCCCATTATATATACAGAACCCCCACAAGTGACCCCATTATATATACAGAACCCCCACAAGTGACCCCATTATATATATACAGAACCCCCAGAAGTGACCCCATTATATATACTGCACCCCCAGAAGTGACCCCATTATATATATATACAGAACCCCCAGAAGTGACCCCATTATATATACTGCACCCCCAGAAGTGACCCCATTATATATATACAGAACCCCCAGAAGTGACCCCATTATATATACCGCACCCCCAGAAGTGACCCCATTATATATACAGAACCCCCACAAGTGACCCCATTATATATACCGCACCCCCAGAAGTGACCCCATTATATATACAGGACCCCCAGAAATTACCCCATTATATATACTGCACCCCCAGAAGTGACCCCCTTATATATACAGAACCCCCACAAGTGACCCCATTATATATACAGAACCCCCAGAAGTGACCCCATTATATATACAGAACCCCCACAAGTGACCACATTATATATACAGAACCCCCACAAGTGACCCCATTATATATACTGCACCCCCACAAGTGACCCCATTATATATACAGAACCCCCACAAGTGACCCCATTATATATACAGAACCCCCAGAAGTGACCCCATTATATATATACAGAACCCCCAGAAGTGACCCCATTATATATACTGCACCCCCAGAAGTGACCCCATTATATATATACAGAACCCCCAGAAGTGACCCCATTATATATACCGCACCCCCAGAAGTGACCCCATTATATATACTGCACCCCCAGAAGTGACCCCATTATATATATACAGAACCCCCACAAGTGACCCCATTATATATACAGAACCCTCACAAGTGAACCCCATTATATATACAGAACCCCCAGAAGTTACCCATTATATATACAGAACCCCCAGAAGTGACCCCATTATATATACTGCACCCCCACAAGTGACCCCCTTATATATACAGAACCCCCACAAGTGACCCCATTATATATACCGCACCCCCACAAGTGACCCCATTATATATACCGCACCCCCACAAGTGACCCCATTATATATACCGCACCCCCACAAGTGACCCCATTATATATACAGAACCCCCAGAAGTGACCCCATTATATATATACAGAACCCCCAGAAGTGACCCCATTATATATACCGCACCCCCACAAGTGACCCCATTATATATATACAGAACCCCCAGAAGTGACCCCATTATATATACCGCACCCCCACAAGTGACCCCATTATATATATACAGAACCCCCAGAAGTGACCCCATTATATATACAGAACCCCCAGAAGTGACCCCATTATATATATACAGAACCCCCAGAAGTGACCCCATTATATATACTGCACCCCCAGAAGTGACCCCATTATATATACAGAACCCCCAGAAGTGACCCCATTATATATACTGCACCCCCACAAGTGACCCCATTATATATACTGCACCCCCAGAAGTGACCCCATTATATATATACAGAACCCCCAGAAAATACCCCATTATATATACTGCACCCCCAGAAGTGACCCCATTATATATACAGAACCCCCAGAAGTGACCCCATTATATATACAGAACCCCCAGAAGTGACCCCATTATATATACTGCACCCCCAGAAGTGACCCCATTATATATACTGCACCCCCAGAAGTGACCCCATGATATAAACAGAACCCCCACAAGTGACCCCATTATATATACAGAACCCCCACAAGTGACCCGATTATATATACAGAACCCCCAGAAGTGACCCCATTATATATATACAGAACCCCCAGAAGTGACCCCATTATATATACTGCACCCCCAGAAGTGACCCCATTATATATATACAGAACCCCCAGAAGTGACCCCATTATATATACTGCACCCCCAGAAGTGACCCCATTATATATATACAGAACCCCCAGAAGTGACCCCATTATATATACCGCACCCCCAGAAGTGACCCCATTATATATACTGCACCCCCAGAAGTGACCCCATTATATATATGCAGAACCCCCAGAAGTAACCCCATTATATATACAGCACCCCCAGAAGTGACCCCATTATATATACTGCACCCCCAGAAGTGACCCCATTATATATACTGCACCCCCAGAAGTGGCCCCATTATATTTACAGAACCCCCAGAAGTGACCCCATTATATATACCGCACCCCCAGAAGTGACCCCATTATATATACTGCACCCCCAGAAGTGACCCCATTATATATACCGCACCCCCAGAAGTGACCCCATTATATAAACAGGACCCCCAGAAGTGACCCCATTATATATACCGCACCCCCAGAAGTGACCCCATTATATATACAGGACCCCCAGAAGTGACCCCATTATATATACTGCACCCCAGAAGTGACCCCATTATATATACCGCACCCCCAGAAGTGACCCCATTATATAAACAGAACCCCCACAAGTGACCCCATTATATATACCGCACCCCCAGAAATTACCCCATTATATATACTGCACCCCCAGAAGTGACCCCATTATATATACAGAACCCCCACAAGTGACCCCTTTATATATACCGCACCCCCAGAAGTGACCCCATTATATATACCGCACCCCCAGAAGTGACCCCATTATATATACCGCACCCCCACAAGTGATCCCTTTATATATACTGCACCCCCAGAAAATACCCCATTATATATACCGCACCCCCAGAATTGACCCCATTATATATACTGCACCCCCAGAAGTGACCCCATTATATATACTGCACCCCCAGAAGTGACCCCATTATATATACCGCACCCCCAGAAGTGACCCCATTATATATACCGCACCCCCACAAGTGACCCCATTATATATACCGCACCTCCACAAGTGACCCCATTATATATACTGCACCCCCACAAGTGACCCCATTATATATACCGCACCCCCACAAGTGACCCCATTATATATACTGCACCCCCAGAAGTGACCCCATTATATATACAGAACCCACAGAAGTGACCCCATTATATATACCGCACCCCCACAAGTGACCCCATTATATATACCGCACCCCCACAAGTGACCCCATTATATATACTGCACCCCCACAAGTGACCCCATTATATATACAGGACCCCCAGAAATTACCCCATTATATATACCGCACCCCCACAAGTGACCCCAATATATATACAGGACCCCCAGAAGTGACCCCATTATATATACTGCACCCCCAGAAGTGTCCCCAATATATATACCGCACCCCCAGAAGTGACCCCATTATATATATACAGAACCCCCACAAGTGACCCCATTATATATACAGAACCCTCACAAGTGACCCCATTATATATAAAGAACCCCCAGAAGTTACCCCATTATATATACAGAACCCCCAGAAGTGACCCCATTATATATACTGCACCCCCACAAGTGACCCCCTTATATATACAGAACCCCCACAAGTGACCCCATTATATATACCGCACCCCCCCACAAGTGACCCCATTATATATACCGCACCCCCACAAGTGACCCCATTATATATACCGCACCCCCACAAGTGACCCCATTATATATACTGCACCCCCAGAAGTGACCCCATTATATATACAGAACCCCCAGAAGTGACCCCATTATATATACCGCACCCCCACAAGTGACCACATTATATATATACAGAACCCCCAGAAGTGACCCCATTATATATACCGCACCCCCACAAGTGACCCCATTATATATATACAGAACCCCAGAAGTGACCCCATTATATATACAGAACCCCCAGAAGTGACCCCATTATATATATACAGAACCCCCAGAAGTGACCCCATTATATATACTGCACCCCCAGAAGTGACCCCATTATATATACAGAACCCCCAGAAGTGACCCCATTATATATACTGCACCCCCACAAGTGACCCCATTATATATACTGCACCCCCAGAAGTGACCCCATTATATATATACAGAACCCCCAGAAAATACCCCATTATATATACTGCACCCCCAGAAGTGACCCCATTATATATACTGCATCCCCAGAAGTGACCCCAGTATATATACAGAACCCCCAGAAGTGACCCCATTATATATACTGCACCCCCAGAAGTGACCCCATTATATATACTGCACCCCCAGAAGTGACCCCATGATATAAACAGAACCCCCACAAGTGACCCCATTATATATACTGCACCACCAGAAGTGACCCCATTATATATACAGAACCCCCACAAGTGACCCCATTATATATACCGCACCCCCAGAAGTGACCCCATTATATATACCGCACCCCCAGAAGTGACCCCATTACATATACCGCACCCCCAGAAGTGACCCCATTATATATACCGCACCCCCAGAAGTGACCCCATTATATATACACCGCACCCCCAGAAGTGACCTCATTATATATACTGCACCCCAGAAGTGACCCCATTATATATACCGCACCCCCAGAAGTGACCCCATTATATATACTGCACCCCCAGAAGTGACCCCATTACATATATCGCACCCCCAGAAGTGACCCCATTATATATACAGAACCCCCAGAAATTACCCCATTATATATACTGCACCCCCAGAAGTGACCCCATTATATATACAGAACCCCCAGAAGTGACCCCATTATATATACAGAACCCCCACAAGTGACCCCATTATATATACAGAACCCCCACAAGTGACCCCATTATATATACAGAACCCCCACAAGTGACCCCATTATATATACAGAACCCCCACAAGTGACCCCATTATATATACAGAACCCCCACAAGTGACCCCATTATATATATACAGAACCCCCAGAAGTGACCCCATTATATATACTGCACCCCCAGAAGTGACCCCATTATATATATATACAGAACCCCCAGAAGTGACCCCATTATATATACTGCACCCCCAGAAGTGACCCCATTATATATATACAGAACCCCCAGAAGTGACCCCATTATATATACCGCACCCCCAGAAGTGACCCCATTATATATACAGAACCCCCACAAGTGACCCCATTATATATACCGCACCCCCAGAAGTGACCCCATTATATATACAGGACCCCAGAAATTACCCCATTATATATACTGCACCCCCAGAAGTGACCCCCTTATATATACAGAACCCCCACAAGTGACCCCATTATATATACAGAACCCCCAGAAGTGACCCCATTATATATACAGAACCCCCACAAGTGACCACATTATATATACAGAACCCCCACAAGTGACCCCCATTATATATACTGCACCCCCACAAGTGACCCCATTATATATACAGAACCCCCACAAGTGACCCCATTATATATACAGAACCCCCAGAAGTGACCCCATTATATATATACAGAACCCCAGAAGTGACCCCATTATATATACTGCACCCCCAGAAGTGACCCCATTATATATATACAGAACCCCCAGAAGTGACCCCATTATATATACCGCACCCCCAGAAGTGACCCCATTATATATACTGCACCCCAGAAGTGACCCCATTATATATATACAGAACCCCCAGAAGTGACCCCATTATATATACAGCACCCCCACAAGTGACCCCATTATATATACTGCACCCCAGAAGTGACCCCATTATATATACTGCACCCCCAGAAGTGGCCCCATTATAAATACAGAAC
>NW_026609812.1:0-24207 GCF_029499605.1 Hyla sarda
TTTCACCCGGGCACTCTTTGGGCGGGCGCAGCACGCAGAAACACCTAGATTGCAGATAAGCGCCTTTTCCCATTGACCGCGACGAACAGAGAGGATGCACAAGCTTCTTGCCATTGCGGCCGAACGGAAGGAGATATTTGCTCAAAACTTGCTGTGCTGGTGCAGACAGTGGCACCCGACATGCCTGCGTTGTCGTTTTCACCCGGGCACTCTTTGGGCGGGCGCAGCAAGCAGAAACACCTAGATTGCAGATAAGTGCCTTTTCTCATTGACCGCGACGAACAGAGAAGATGCACAAGCTTCTTACCATTGAGGCCGAACGGAAGGAGATATTTGCTCAAAACTTGCTGTGCTGGTGCAGACAGTGGCACCCGACATGCCTGCGTTGTCGATTTAACCCGGGCACTCTTTGGGCGAGCGCAGCACGCAGAAACACCTAGATTGCAGATAAGCGCCTTTTCCCATTGACCGCGACGAACAGAGAAGATGCACAAGCTTCTTGCCATTGCGGCCGAACGGAAGGAGATATTTGCTCAAAACTTGCTGTGCTGGTGCAGACAGTGGCACCCGACATGCCTGCGTTGTCGTTTTCACCCGGGCACTCTTTGGGCGGGCGCAGCACGCAGAAACACCTAGATTGCAGATAAGCGCCTTTTCCCATTGACCGCGACGAACAGAGAAGATGCACAAGCTTCTTGCCATTGCGGCCGAACTGAAGGAGATATTTGCTCAAAACTTGCTGTGCTGGTGCAGACAGTGGCACCCGACATGCCTGCGTTGTCGTTTTCACCCGGGCACTCTTTGGGCGGGCGCAGCACGCAGAAACACCTAGATTGCAGATAAGCGCCTTTTCCCATTGACCGCGACGAACAGAGAAGATGCACAAGCTTCTTGCCATTGCGGCCGAACGGAATTAGATATTTGCTCAAAACTTGCTGTGCTGGTGCAGACAGTGGCACCCGACATGCCTGCGTTGTCGTTTTCACCCGGGCACTCTTTGGGCGGGCGCAGCACGCAGAAACACCTAGATTGCAGATAAGCGCCTTTTCCCATTGACCGCGACGAACAGAGAAGATGCACAAGCTTCTTGCCATTGCGGCCGAACTGAAGGAGATATTTGCTCAAAACTTGCTGTGCTGGTGCAGACAGTGGCACCCGACATGCCTGCGTTGTCGTTTTCACCCGGGCACTCTTTGGGCGGGCGCAGCACGCAGAAACACCTAGATTGCAGATAAGCGCCTTTTCCCATTGACCGCGACGAACAGAGAAGATGCACAAGCTTCTTGCCATTGCGGCCGAACGGAATTAGATATTTGCTCAAAACTTGCTGTGCTGGTGCAGACAGTGGCACCCGACATGCCTGCGTTGTCGTTTTCACCCGGGCACTCTTTGGGCGGGCGCAGCACGCAGAAACACCTAGATTGCAGATAAGCGCCTTTTCCCATTGACCGCGACGAACAGACAAGATGCACAAGCTTCTTGCCATTGCGGCCGAATGGAAGGAGATATTTGCTCAAAAATTGCTGTGCTGGTGCAGACAGGGGCACCCGACATGCCTGCGTTGTCGTTTTCACCCGGGCACTCTTTGGGCGGGCGCAGCACGCAGAAACACCTAGATTGCAGATAAGCGCCTTTTCCCATTGACCGCGACGAACAGACAAGATGCACAAGCTTCTTGCCATTGCGGCCGAACGGAAGGAGATATTTGCTCAAAACTTGCTGTGCTGGTGCAGACAGTGGCACCCGACATGCCTGCGTTGTCGTTTTCACCCGGGCACTCTTTGGGCGGGCGCAGCACGCAGAAACACCTAGATTGCAGATAAGCGCCTTTTCTCATTGACCGCGACGAACAGAGAAGATGCACAAGCTTCTTACCATTGAGGCCGAACGGAAGGAGATATTTGCTCAAAACTTGCTGTGCTGGTGCAGACAGTGGCACCCGACATGCCTGCGTTGTCGTTTTCACCCGGGCACTCTTTGGGCGGGCGCAGCACGCAGAAACACCTAGATTGCAGATAAGCGCCTTTTCTCATTGACCGCGACGAACAGAGAAGATGCACAAGCTTCTTACCATTGAGGCCGAACGGAAGGAGATATTTGCTCAAAACTTGCTGTGCTGGTGCAGACAGTGGCACCCGACATGCCTGCGTTGTCGATTTAACCCGGGCACTCTTTGGGCGTGCGCAGCACACAGAAACACCTAGATTGCAGATAAGCGCCTTTTCCCATTGACCGCGACGAACAGAGAAGATGCACAAGCTTCTTGCCATTGCGGCCGAACGGAAGGAGATATTTGCTCAAAACTTGCTGTGCTGGTGCAGACAGTGGCACCCGACATGCCTGCGTTGTCGTTTTCACCCGGGCACTCTTTGGGCGGGCGCAGCACGCAGAAACACCTAGATTGCAGATAAGCGCCTTTTCCCATTGACCGCGACGAACAGAGAGGATGCACAAGCTTCTTGCCATTGCGGCCGAATGGAAGGAGATATTTGCTCAAAAATTGCTGTGCTGGTGCAGACAGGGGCACCCGACATGCCTGCGTTGTCGTTTTCACCCGGGCACTCTTTGGGCGGGCGCAGCACGCAGAAACACCTAGATTGCAGATAAGCGCCTTTTCCCATTGACCGCGACGAACAGACAAGATGCACAAGCTTCTTGCCATTGCGGCCGAACGGAAGGAGATATTTGCTCAAAACTTGCTGTGCTGGTGCAGACAGTGGCACCCGACATGTCTGCGTTGTCGTTTTCACCCGGGCACTCTTTGGGCGGGCGCAGCACGCAGAAACACCTAGATTGCAGATAAGCGCCTTTTCTCATTGACCGCGACGAACAGAGAAGATGCACAAGCTTCTTACCATTGAGGCCGAACGGAAGGAGATATTTGCTCAAAACTTGCTGTGCTGGTGCAGACAGTGGCACCCGACATGCCTGCGTTGTCGATTTAACCCGGGCACTCTTTGGGCGGGCGCAGCACGCAGAAACACCTAGATTGCAGATAAGCGCCTTTTCCCATTGACCGCGACGAACAGAGAAGATGCACAAGCTTCTTGCCATTGCGGCCGAACGGAAGGAGATATTTGCTCAAAACTTGCTGTGCTGGTGCAGACAGTGGCACCCGACATGCCTGCGTTGTCGTTTTCACCCGGGCACTCTTTGGGCGGGCGCAGCACGCAGAAACACCTAGATTGCAGATAAGCGCCTTTTCCCATTGACCGCGACGAACAGAGAAGATGCACAAGCTTCTTGCCATTGCGGCCGAATGGAAGGAGATATTTGCTCAAAAATTGCTGTGCTGGTGCAGACAGGGGCACCCGACATGCCTGCGTTGTCGTTTTCACCCGGGCACTCTTTGGGCGGGCGCAGCACGCAGAAACACCTAGATTGCAGATAAGCGCCTTTTCCCATTGACCGCGACGAACAGACAAGATGCACAAGCTTCTTGCCATTGCGGCCGAACGGAAGGAGAAATTTGCTCAAAACTTGCTGTGCTGGTGCAGACAGTGGCACCCGACATGCCTGCGTTGTCGTTTTCACCCGGGCACTCTTTGGGCGGGCGCAGCACGCAGAAACACCTAGATTGCAGATAAGCGCCTTTTCCCATTGACCGCGACGAACAGAGAGGATGCACAAGCTTCTTGCCATTGCGGCCGAACGGAAGGAGATATTTGCTCAAAACTTGCTGTGCTGGTGCAGACAGTGGCACCCGACATGCCTGCGTTGTCGATTTAACCCGGGCACTCTTTGGGCGGGCGCAGCACGCAGAAACACCTAGATTGCAGATAAGCGCCTTTTCCCATTGACCGCGACGAACAGAGAAGATGCACAAGCTTCTTGCCATTGCGGCCGAACGGAAGGAGATATTTGCTCAAAACTTGCTGTGCTGGTGCAGACAGTGGCACCCGACATGCCTGCGTTGTCGTTTTCACCCGGGCACTCTTTGGGCGGGCGCAGCACGCAGAAACACCTAGATTGCAGATAAGCGGCTTTTCCCATTGACCGCGACGAACAGAGAGGATGCACAAGCTTCTTGCCATTGCGGCCGAACGGAAGGAGATATTTGCTCAAAACTTGCTGTGCTGGTGCAGACAGTGGCACCCGACATGCCTGCGTTGTCGTTTTCACCCGGGCACTCTTTGGGCGGGCGCAGCACGCAGAAACACCTAGATTGCAGATAAGCGCCTTTTCCCATTGACCGCGACGAACAGAGAGGATGCACAAGCTTCTTGCCATTGCGGCCGAATGGAAGGAGATATTTGCTCAAAAATTGCTGTGCTGGTGCAGACAGGTGCACCCGACATGCCTGCGTTGTCGTTTTCACCCGGGCACTCTTTGGGCGGGCGCAGCACGCAGAAACACCTAGATTGCAGATAAGCGCCTTTTCCGATTGACCGCGACGAACAGACAAGATGTACAAGCTTCTTGCCATTGCGGCCGAACGGAAGGAGATATTTGCTCAAAACTTGCTGTGCTGGTGCAGACAGTGGCACCCGACATGCCTGCGTTGTCGTTTTCACCCGGGCACTCTTTGGGCGGGCGCAGCACGCAGAAACACCTAGATTGCAGATAAGCGCCTTTTCCCATTGACCGCGACGAACAGAGAGGATGCACAAGCTTCTTGCCATTGCGGCCGAACGGAAGGAGATATTTGCTCAAAACTTGCTGTGCTGGTGCAGACAGGGGCACCCGACATGCCTGCGTTGTCATTTTCACCCGGGCACTCTTTGGGCGGGCGCAGCACGCAGAAACACCTAGATTGCAGATAAGCGCCTTTTCTCATTGACCGCGACGAACAGAGAAGATGCACAAGCTTCTTACCATTGAGGCCGAACGGAAGGAGATATTTGCTCAAAACTTGCTGTGCTGGTGCAGACAGTGGCACCCGACATGTCTGCGTTGTCGTTTTCACCCGGGCACTCTTTGGGCGGGCGCAGCACGCAGAAACACCTAGATTGCAGATAAGCGCCTTTTCCCATTGACCGCGACGAACAGAGAGGATGCACAAGCTTCTTGCCATTGCGGCCGAACGGAAGGAGATATTTGCTCAAAACTTGCTGTGCTGGTGCAGACAGTGGCACCCGACATGCCTGCGTTGTCGTTTTCACCCGGGCACTCTTTGGGCGGGCGCAGCACGCAGAAACACCTAGATTGCAGATAAGCGCCTTTTCTCATTGACCGCGACGAACAGAGAAGATGCACAAGCTTCTTGCCATTGCGGCCGAACGGAAGGAGATATTTGCTCAAAACTTGCTGTGCTGGTGCAGACAGTGGCACCCGACATGCCTGCGTTGTCGTTTTCACCCGGGCACTCTTTGGGCGGGCGCAGCACGCAGAAACACCTAGATTGCAGATAAGCGCCTTTTCCCATTGACCGCGACGAACAGAGAAGATGCACAAGCTTCTTGCCAATGCGGCCGAACGGAAGGAGATATTTGCTCAAAACTTGCTGTGCTGGTGCAGACAGGGGCACCCGACATGCCTGCGTTGTCGTTTTCACCCGGGCACTCTTTGGGCGGGCGCAGCACGCAGAAACACCTAGATTGCAGATAAGCGCCTTTTCCCATTGACCGCGACGAACAGACAAGATGCACAAGCTTCTTGCCATTGCGGCCGAACGGAAGGAGATATTTGCTCAAAACTTGCTGTGCTGGTGCAGACAGTGGCACCCGACATGCCTGCGTTGTCGTTTTCACCCGGGCACTCTTTGGGCGGGCGCAGCACGCAGAAACACCTAGATTGCAGATAAGCGCCTTTTCCCATTGACCGCGACGAACAGACAAGATGCACAAGCTTCTTGCCATTGCGGCCGAACGGAAGGAGATATTTGCTCAAAACTTGCTGTGCTGGTGCAGACAGTGGCACCCGACATGCCTGCGTTGTCGTTTTCACCCGGGCACTCTTTGGGCGGGCGCAGCACGCAGAAACACCTAGATTGCAGATAAGCGCCTTTTCCCATTGACCGCGACGAACAGAGAGGATGCACAAGCTTCTTGCCATTGCGGCCGAACGGAAGGAGATATTTGCTCAAAACTTGCTGTGCTGGTGCAGACAGTGGCACCCGACATGCCTGCGTTGTCGTTTTCACCCGGGCACTCTTTGGGCGGGCGCAGCACGCAGAAACACCTAGATTGCAGATAAGCGCCTTTTCCCATTGACCGCGACGAACAGACAAGATGCACAAGCTTCTTGCCATTGCGGCCGAACGGAAGGAGATATTTGCTCAAAACTTGCTGTGCTGGTGCAGACAGTGGCACCCGACATGCCTGCGTTGTCGTTTTCACCCGGGCACTCTTTGGGCGGGCGCAGCACGCAGAAACACCTAGATTGCAGATAAGCGCCTTTTCCCATTGACCGCGACGAACAGAGAGGATGCACAAGCTTCTTGCCATTGCGGCCGAACGGAAGGAGATATTTGCTCAAAACTTGCTGTGCTGGTGCAGACAGTGGCACCCGACATGCCTGCGTTGTCGTTTTCACCCGGGCACTCTTTGGGCGGGCGCAGCACGCAGAAACACCTAGATTGCAGATAAGCGCCTTTTCCCATTGACCGCGACGAACAGACAAGATGCACAAGCTTCTTGCCATTGCGGCCGAACGGAAGGAGATATTTGCTCAAAACTTGCTGTGCTGGTGCAGACAGTGGCACCCGACATGCCTGCGTTGTCGTTTTCACCCGAGCACTCTTTGGGCGGGCGCAGCACGCAGAAACACCTAGATTGCAGATAAGCGCCTTTTCTCATTGACCGCGACGAACAGAGAAGATGCACAAGCTTCTTACCATTGAGGCCGAACGGAAGGAGATATTTGCTCAAAACTTGCTGTGCTGGTGCAGACAGTGGCACCCGACATGCCTGCGTTGTCGTTTTCACCCGGGCACTCTTTGGGCGGGCGCAGCACGCAGAAACACCTAGATTGCAGATAAGCGCCTTTTCCCATTGACCGCGACGAACAGAGAGGATGCACAAGCTTCTTGCCATTGCGGCCGAATGGAAGGAGATATTTGCTCAAAAATTGCTGTGCTGGTGCAGACAGGGGCACCCGACATGCCTGCGTTGTCGTTTTCACCCGGGCACTCTTTGGGCGGGCGCAGCACGCAGAAACACCTAGATTGCAGATAAGCGCCTTTTCCCATTGACCGCGACGAACAGAGAAGATGCACAAGCTTCTTGCCATTGCGGCCGAACGGAATTAGATATTTGCTCAAAACTTGCTGTGCTGGTGCAGACAGTGGCACCCGACATGCCTGCGTTGTCGTTTTCACCCGGGCACTCTTTGGGCGGGCGCAGCACGCAGAAACACCTAGATTGCAGATAAGCGCCTTTTCCCATTGACCGCGACGAACAGAGAAGATGCACAAGCTTCTTGCCATTGCGGCCGAACGGAAGGAGATATTTGCTCAAAACTTGCTGTGCTGGTGCAGACAGTGGCACCCGACATGCCTGCGTTGTCGTTTTCACCCGGGCACTCTTTGGGCGGGCGCAGCACGCAGAAACACCTAGATTGCAGATAAGCGCCTTTTCCCATTGACCGCGACGAACAGAGAGGATGCACAAGCTTCTTGCCATTGCGGCCGAATGGAAGGAGATATTTGCTCAAAAATTGCTGTGCTGGTGCAGACAGGGGCACCCGACATGCCTGCGTTGTCGTTTTCACCCGGGCACTCTTTGGGCGGGCGCAGCACGCAGAAACACCTAGATTGCAGATAAGCGCCTTTTCCCATTGACCGCGACGAACAGAGAGGATGCACAAGCTTCTTGCCATTGCGGCCGAACGGAAGGAGATATTTGCTCAAAACTTGCTGTGCTGGTGCAGACAGTGGCACCCGACATGCCTGCGTTGTCGTTTTCACCCGGGCACTCTTTGGGCGGGCGCAGCACGCAGAAACACCTAGATTGCAGATAAGCGCCTTTTCCCATTGACCGCGACGAACAGAGAAGATGCACAAGCTTCTTGCCATTGCGGCCGAACTGAAGGAGATATTTGCTCAAAACTTGCTGTGCTGGTGCAGACAGTGGCACCCGACATGCCTGCGTTGTCGTTTTCACCCGGGCACTCTTTGGGCGGGCGCAGCACGCAGAAACACCTAGATTGCAGATAAGCGCCTTTTCCCATTGACCGCGACGAACAGACAAGATGCACAAGCTTCTTGCCATTGCGGCCGAACGGAATTAGATATTTGCTCAAAACTTGCTGTGCTGGTGCAGACAGTGGCACCCGACATGCCTGCGTTGTCGTTTTCACCCGGGCACTCTTTGGGCGGGCGCAGCACGCAGAAACACCTAGATTGCAGATAAGCGCCTTTTCCCATTGACCGCGACGAACAGACAAGATGCACAAGCTTCTTGCCATTGCGGCCGAATGGAAGGAGATATTTGCTCAAAAATTGCTGTGCTGGTGCAGACAGGGGCACCCGACATGCCTGCGTTGTCGTTTTCACCCGGGCACTCTTTGGGCGGGCGCAGCACGCAGAAACACCTAGATTGCAGATAAGCGCCTTTTCCCATTGACCGCGACGAACAGAGAAGATGCACAAGCTTCTTGCCATTGCGGCCGAACGGAAGGAGATATTTGCTCAAAACTTGCTGTGCTGGTGCAGACAGTGGCACCCGACATGCCTGCGTTGTCGTTTTCACCCGGGCACTCTTTGGGCGGGCGCAGCACGCAGAAACACCTAGATTGCAGATAAGCGCCTTTTCCCATTGACCGCGACGAACAGAGAGGATGCACAAGCTTCTTGCCATTGCGGCCGAATGGAAGGAGATATTTGCTCAAAAATTGCTGTGCTGGTGCAGACAGGGGCACCCGACATGCCTGCGTTGTCGTTTTCACCCGGGCACTCTTTGGGCGGGCGCAGCACGCAGAAACACCTAGATTGCAGATAAGCGCCTTTTCCCATTGACCGCGACGAACAGAGAGGATGCACAAGCTTCTTGCCATTGCGGCCGAACGGAAGGAGATATTTGCTCAAAACTTGCTGTGCTGGTGCAGACAGTGGCACCCGACATGCCTGCGTTGTCGTTTTCACCCGGGCACTCTTTGGGCGGGCGCAGCACGCAGAAACACCTAGATTGCAGATAAGCGCCTTTTCCCATTGACCGCGACGAACAGAGAAGATGCACAAGCTTCTTGCCATTGCGGCCGAACTGAAGGAGATATTTGCTCAAAACTTGCTGTGCTGGTGCAGACAGTGGCACCCGACATGCCTGCGTTGTCGTTTTCACCCGGGCACTCTTTGGGCGGGCGCAGCACGCAGAAACACCTAGATTGCAGATAAGCGCCTTTTCCCATTGACCGCGACGAACAGACAAGATGCACAAGCTTCTTGCCATTGCGGCCGAACGGAATTAGATATTTGCTCAAAACTTGCTGTGCTGGTGCAGACAGTGGCACCCGACATGCCTGCGTTGTCGTTTTCACCCGGGCACTCTTTGGGCGGGCGCAGCACGCAGAAACACCTAGATTGCAGATAAGCGCCTTTTCCCATTGACCGCGACGAACAGACAAGATGCACAAGCTTCTTGCCATTGCGGCCGAACGGAAGGAGATATTTGCTCAAAACTTGCTGTGCTGGTGCAGACAGTGGCACCCGACATGCCTGCGTTGTCGTTTTCACCCGGGCACTCTTTGGGCGGGCGCAGCACGCAGAAACACCTAGATTGCAGATAAGCGCCTTTTCTCATTGACCGCGACGAACAGAGAAGATGCACAAGCTTCTTACCATTGAGGCCGAACGGAAGGAGATATTTGCTCAAAACTTGCTGTGCTGGTGCAGACAGTGGCACCCGACATGCCTGCGTTGTCGTTTTCACCCGGGCACTCTTTGGGCGGGCGCAGCACGCAGAAACACCTAGATTGCAGATAAGCGCCTTTTCTCATTGACCGCGACGAACAGAGAAGATGCACAAGCTTCTTACCATTGAGGCCGAACGGAAGGAGATATTTGCTCAAAACTTGCTGTGCTGGTGCAGACAGTGGCACCCGACATGCCTGCGTTGTCGATTTAACCCGGGCACTCTTTGGGCGTGCGCAGCACACAGAAACACCTAGATTGCAGATAAGCGCCTTTTCCCATTGACCGCGACGAACAGAGAAGATGCACAAGCTTCTTGCCATTGCGGCCGAACGGAAGGAGATATTTGCTCAAAACTTGCTGTGCTGGTGCAGACAGTGGCACCCGACATGCCTGCGTTGTCGTTTTCACCCGGGCACTCTTTGGGCGGGCGCAGCACGCAGAAACACCTAGATTGCAGATAAGCGCCTTTTCCCATTGACCGCGACGAACAGAGAGGATGCACAAGCTTCTTGCCATTGCGGCCGAATGGAAGGAGATATTTGCTCAAAAATTGCTGTGCTGGTGCAGACAGGGGCACCCGACATGCCTGCGTTGTCGTTTTCACCCGGGCACTCTTTGGGCGGGCGCAGCACGCAGAAACACCTAGATTGCAGATAAGCGCCTTTTCCCATTGACCGCGACGAACAGACAAGATGCACAAGCTTCTTGCCATTGCGGCCGAACGGAAGGAGATATTTGCTCAAAACTTGCTGTGCTGGTGCAGACAGTGGCACCCGACATGCCTGCGTTGTCGTTTTCACCCAGGCACTCTTTGGGCGGGCGCAGCACGCAGAAACACCTAGATTGCAGATAAGCGCCTTTTCCCATTGACCGCGACGAACAGACAAGATGCACAAGCTTCTTGCCATTGCGGCCGAACGGAAGGAGATATTTGCTCAAAACTTGCTGTGCTGGTGCAGACAGTGGCACCCGACATGCCTGCGTTGTCGTTTTCACCCGGGCACTCTTTGGGCGGGCGCAGCACGCAGAAACACCTAGATTGCAGATAAGCGCCTTTTCCCATTGACCGCGACGAACAGAGAGGATGCACAAGCTTCTTGCCATTGCGGCCGAATGGAAGGAGATATTTGCTCAAAAATTGCTGTGCTGGTGCAGACAGGGGCACCCGACATGCCTGCGTTGTCGTTTTCACCCGAGCACTCTTTGGGCGGGCGCAGCACGCAGAAACACCTAGATTGCAGATAAGCGCCTTTTCTCATTGACCGCGACGAACAGAGAAGATGCACAAGCTTCTTACCATTGAGGCCGAACGGAAGGAGATATTTGCTCAAAACTTGCTGTGCTGGTGCAGACAGTGGCACCCGACATGCCTGCGTTGTCGTTTTCACCCGGGCACTCTTTGGGCGGGCGCAGCACGCAGAAACACCTAGATTGCAGATAAGCGCCTTTTCCCATTGACCGCGACGAACAGAGAGGATGCACAAGCTTCTTGCCATTGCGGCCGAATGGAAGGAGATATTTGCTCAAAAATTGCTGTGCTGGTGCAGACAGGGGCACCCGACATGCCTGCGTTGTCGTTTTCACCCGGGCACTCTTTGGGCGGGCGCAGCACGCAGAAACACCTAGATTGCACATAAGCGCCTTTTCCCATTGACCGCGACGAACAGACAAGATGTACAAGCTTCTTGCCATTGCGGCCGAACGGAAGGAGATATTTGCTCAAAACTTGCTGTGCTGGTGCAGACAGTGGCACCCGACATGCCTGCGTTGTCGTTTTCACCCGGGCACTCTTTGGGCGGGCGCAGCACGCAGAAACACCTAGATTGCAGATAAGCACCTTTTCCCATTGACCGCGACGAACAGAGAGGATGCACAAGCTTCTTACCATTGCGGCCGAATGGAAGGAGATATTTGCTCAAAAATTGCTGTGCTGGTGCAGACAGTGGCACCCGACATGCCTGCGTTGTCGTTTTCACCCGGGCACTCTTTGGGCGGGCGCAGCACGCAGAAACACCTAGATTGCAGATAAGCGCCTTTTCCCATTGACCGCGACGAACAGACAAGATGCACAAGCTTCTTGCCATTGCGGCCGAACGGAAGGAGATATTTGCTCAAAACTTGCTGTGCTGGTGCAGACAGTGGCACCCGACATGCCTACGTTGTCGTTTTCACCCGGGCACTCTTTGGGCGGGCGCAGCACGCAGAAACACCTAGATTGCAGATAAGCGCCTTTTCCCATTGACCGCGACGAACAGAGAGGATGCACAAGCTTCTTGCCATTGCGGCCGAACGGAAGGAGATATTTGCTCAAAACTTGCTGTGCTGGTGCAGACAGTGGCACCCGACATGCCTGCGTTGTCGTTTTCACCCGAGCACTCTTTGGGCGGGCGCAGCACGCAGAAACACCTAGATTGCAGATAAGCGCCTTTTCTCATTGACCGCGACGAACAGAGAAGATGCACAAGCTTCTTACCATTGAGGCCGAACGGAAGGAGATATTTGCTCAAAACTTGCTGTGCTGGTGCAGACAGTGGCACCCGACATGCCTGCGTTGTCGATTTAACCCGGGCACTCTTTGGGCGGGCGCAGCACGCAGAAACACCTAGATTGCAGATAAGCGCCTTTTCCCATTGACCGCGACGAACAGAGAAGATGCACAAGCTTCTTGCCATTGCGGCCGAACGGAAGGAGATATTTGCTCAAAACTTGCTGTGCTGGTGCAGACAGTGGCACCCGACATGCCTGCGTTGTCGTTTTCACCCGGGCACTCTTTGGGCGGGCGCAGCACGCAGAAACACCTAGATTGCAGATAAGCGCCTTTTCCCATTGACCGCGACGAACAGAGAGGATGCACAAGCTTCTTGCCATTGCGGCCGAATGGAAGGAGATATTTGCTCAAAAATTGCTGTGCTGGTGCAGACAGGGGCACCCGACATGCCTGCGTTGTCGTTTTCAACCGGGCACTCTTTGGGCGGGCGCAGCACGCAGAAACACCTAGATTGCAGATAAGCGCCTTTTCCCATTGACCGCGACGAACAGACAAGATGCACAAGCTTCTTGCCATTGCGGCCGAACGGAAGGAGATATTTGCTCAAAACTTGCTGTGCTGGTGCAGACAGTGGCACCCGACATGCCTGCGTTGTCGTTTTCACCCGGGCACTCTTTGGGCGGGCGCAGCACGCAGAAACACCTAGATTGCAGATAAGCGCCTTTTCCCATTGACCGCGACGAACAAAGAGGATGCACAAGCTTCTTGCCATTGCGGCCGAACGGAAGGAGATATTTGCTCAAAACTTGCTGTGCTGGTGCAGACAGTGGTACCCGACATGCCTGCGTTGTCGTTTTCACACGGGCACTCTTTGGGCGGGCGCAGCACGCAGAAACACCTAGATTGCAGATAAGCGCCTTTTCTCATTGACCGCGACGAACAGAGAAGATGCACAAGCTTCTTACCATTGAGGCCGAACGGAAGGAGATATTTGCTCAAAACTTGCTGTGCTGGTGCAGACAGTGGCACCCGACATGCCTGCGTTGTCGATTTAACCCGGGCACTTTTTGGGCGGGCGCAGCACGCAGAAACACCTAGATTGCAGATAAGCGCCTTTTCCCATTGACCGCGACGAACAGAGAAGATGCACAAGCTTCTTGCCATTGCGGCCGAACGGAAGGAGATATTTGCTCAAAACTTGCTGTGCTGGTGCAGACAGTGGCACCCGACATGCCTGCGTTGTCGTTTTCACCCGGGCACTCTTTGGGCGGCCGCAGCACGCAGAAACACCTATATTGCAGATAAGCGCCTTTTCCCATTGACCGCGACGAACAGAGAGGATGCACAAGCTTCTTGCCATTGCG
This sequence comes from Hyla sarda, assembly GCF_029499605.1. Lineage (NCBI taxonomy): Eukaryota > Metazoa > Chordata > Amphibia > Anura > Hylidae > Hyla > Hyla sarda. Next base: position 13,643 of record NW_026609812.1, read on the forward strand.
GCCGAACGGAAGGAGATATTTGCTCAAAACTTGCTGTGCTGGTGCAGACAGTGGCACCCGACATGCCTGCGTTGTAGTTTTCACCCGGGCACTCTTTGGGCGGGCGCAGCACGCAGAAACACCTAGATTGCAGATAAGCGCCTTTTCTCATTGACCGCGACGAACAGAGAAGATGCACAAGCTTCTTACCATTGAGGCCGAACGGAAGGAGATATTTGCTCAAAACTTGCTGTGCTGGTGCAGACAGTGGCACCCGACATGCCTGCGTTGTCGTTTTCACCCGGGCACTCTTTGGGCGGGCGCAGCACGCAGAAACACCTAGATTGCAGATAAGCGCCTTTTCTCATTGACCGCGACGAACAGAGAAGATGCACAAGCTTCTTACCATTGAGGCCGAACGGAAGGAGATATTTGCTCAAAACTTGCTGTGCTGGTGCAGACAGTGGCACCCGACATGCCTGCGTTGTCGATTTAACCCGGGCACTCTTTGGGCGGGCGCAGCACGCAGATACACCTAGATTGCAGATAAGCGCCTTTTCCCATTGACCGCGACGAACAGAGAAGATGCACAAGCTTCTTGCCATTGCGGCCGAACGGAAGGAGATATTTGCTCAAAACTTGCTGTGCTGGTGCAGACAGTGGCACCCGACATGCCTGCGTTGTCGTTTTCACCCGGGCACTCTTTGGGCGGGCGCAGCACGCAGAAACACCTAGATTGCAGATAAGCGCCTTTTCCCATTGACCGCGACGAACAGAGAGGATGCACAAGCTTCTTGCCATTGCGGCCGAATGGAAGGAGATATTTGCTCAAAACTTGCTGTGCTGGTGCAGACAGGGGCACCCGACATGCCTGCGTTGTCGTTTTCACCCGGGCACTCTTTGGGCGGGCGCAGCACGCAGAAACACCTAGATTGCAGATAAGCGCCTTTTCCCATTGACCGCGACGAACAGACAAGATGCACAAGCTTCTTGCCATTGCGGCCGAACGGAAGGAGATATTTGCTCAAAACTTGCTGTGCTGGTGCAGACAGTGGCACCCGACATGCCTGCGTTGTCGTTTTCACCCGGGCACTCTTTGGGCGGGCGCAGCACGCAGAAACACCTAGATTGCAGATAAGCGCCTTTTCCCATTGACCGCGACGAACAGAGAGGATGCACAAGCTTCTTGCCATTGCGGCCGAACGGAAGGAGATATTTGCTCAAAACTTGCTGTGCTGGTGCAGACAGTGGCACCCGACATGCCTGCGTTGTCGTTTTCACCCGGGCACTCTTTGGGCGGGCGCAGCAAGCAGAAACACCTAGATTGCAGATAAGTGCCTTTTCTCATTGACCGCGACGAACAGAGAAGATGCACAAGCTTCTTACCATTGAGGCCGAACGGAAGGAGATATTTGCTCAAAACTTGCTGTGCTGGTGCAGACAGTGGCACCCGACATGCCTGCGTTGTCGATTTAACCCGGGCACTCTTTGGGCGAGCGCAGCACGCAGAAACACCTAGATTGCAGATAAGCGCCTTTTCCCATTGACCGCGACGAACAGAGAAGATGCACAAGCTTCTTGCCATTGCGGCCGAACGGAAGGAGATATTTGCTCAAAACTTGCTGTGCTGGTGCAGACAGTGGCACCCGACATGCCTGCGTTGTCGTTTTCACCCGGGCACTCTTTGGGCGGGCGCAGCACGCAGAAACACCTAGATTGCAGATAAGCGCCTTTTCCCATTGACCGCGACGAACAGAGAAGATGCACAAGCTTCTTGCCATTGCGGCCGAACTGAAGGAGATATTTGCTCAAAACTTGCTGTGCTGGTGCAGACAGTGGCACCCGACATGCCTGCGTTGTCGTTTTCACCCGGGCACTCTTTGGGCGGGCGCAGCACGCAGAAACACCTAGATTGCAGATAAGCGCCTTTTCCCATTGACCGCGACGAACAGAGAAGATGCACAAGCTTCTTGCCATTGCGGCCGAACGGAATTAGATATTTGCTCAAAACTTGCTGTGCTGGTGCAGACAGTGGCACCCGACATGCCTGCGTTGTCGTTTTCACCCGGGCACTCTTTGGGCGGGCGCAGCACGCAGAAACACCTAGATTGCAGATAAGCGCCTTTTCCCATTGACCGCGACGAACAGAGAAGATGCACAAGCTTCTTGCCATTGCGGCCGAACTGAAGGAGATATTTGCTCAAAACTTGCTGTGCTGGTGCAGACAGTGGCACCCGACATGCCTGCGTTGTCGTTTTCACCCGGGCACTCTTTGGGCGGGCGCAGCACGCAGAAACACCTAGATTGCAGATAAGCGCCTTTTCCCATTGACCGCGACGAACAGAGAAGATGCACAAGCTTCTTGCCATTGCGGCCGAACGGAATTAGATATTTGCTCAAAACTTGCTGTGCTGGTGCAGACAGTGGCACCCGACATGCCTGCGTTGTCGTTTTCACCCGGGCACTCTTTGGGCGGGCGCAGCACGCAGAAACACCTAGATTGCAGATAAGCGCCTTTTCCCATTGACCGCGACGAACAGACAAGATGCACAAGCTTCTTGCCATTGCGGCCGAATGGAAGGAGATATTTGCTCAAAAATTGCTGTGCTGGTGCAGACAGGGGCACCCGACATGCCTGCGTTGTCGTTTTCACCCGGGCACTCTTTGGGCGGGCGCAGCACGCAGAAACACCTAGATTGCAGATAAGCGCCTTTTCCCATTGACCGCGACGAACAGACAAGATGCACAAGCTTCTTGCCATTGCGGCCGAACGGAAGGAGATATTTGCTCAAAACTTGCTGTGCTGGTGCAGACAGTGGCACCCGACATGCCTGCGTTGTCGTTTTCACCCGGGCACTCTTTGGGCGGGCGCAGCACGCAGAAACACCTAGATTGCAGATAAGCGCCTTTTCTCATTGACCGCGACGAACAGAGAAGATGCACAAGCTTCTTACCATTGAGGCCGAACGGAAGGAGATATTTGCTCAAAACTTGCTGTGCTGGTGCAGACAGTGGCACCCGACATGCCTGCGTTGTCGTTTTCACCCGGGCACTCTTTGGGCGGGCGCAGCACGCAGAAACACCTAGATTGCAGATAAGCGCCTTTTCTCATTGACCGCGACGAACAGAGAAGATGCACAAGCTTCTTACCATTGAGGCCGAACGGAAGGAGATATTTGCTTAAAACTTGCTGTGCTGGTGCAGACAGTGGCACCCGACATGCCTGCGTTGTCGATTTAACCCGGGCACTCTTTGGGCGTGCGCAGCACACAGAAACACCTAGATTGCAGATAAGCGCCTTTTCCCATTGACCGCGACGAACAGAGAAGATGCACAAGCTTCTTGCCATTGCGGCCGAACGGAAGGAGATATTTGCTCAAAACTTGCTGTGCTGGTGCAGACAGTGGCACCCGACATGCCTGCGTTGTCGTTTTCACCCGGGCACTCTTTGGGCGGGCGCAGCACGCAGAAACACCTAGATTGCAGATAAGCGCCTTTTCCCATTGACCGCGACGAACAGAGAGGATGCACAAGCTTCTTGCCATTGCGGCCGAATGGAAGGAGATATTTGCTCAAAAATTGCTGTGCTGGTGCAGACAGGGGCACCCGACATGCCTGCGTTGTCGTTTTCACCCGGGCACTCTTTGGGCGGGCGCAGCACGCAGAAACACCTAGATTGCAGATAAGCGCCTTTTCCCATTGACCGCGACGAACAGACAAGATGCACAAGCTTCTTGCCATTGCGGCCGAACGGAAGGAGATATTTGCTCAAAACTTGCTGTGCTGGTGCAGACAGTGGCACCCGACATGTCTGCGTTGTCGTTTTCACCCGGGCACTCTTTGGGCGGGCGCAGCACGCAGAAACACCTAGATTGCAGATAAGCGCCTTTTCTCATTGACCGCGACGAACAGAGAAGATGCACAAGCTTCTTACCATTGAGGCCGAACGGAAGGAGATATTTGCTCAAAACTTGCTGTGCTGGTGCAGACAGTGGCACCCGACATGCCTGCGTTGTCGATTTAACCCGGGCACTCTTTGGGCGGGCGCAGCACGCAGAAACACCTAGATTGCAGATAAGCGCCTTTTCCCATTGACCGCGACGAACAGAGAAGATGCACAAGCTTCTTGCCATTGCGGCCGAACGGAAGGAGATATTTGCTCAAAACTTGCTGTGCTGGTGCAGACAGTGGCACCCGACATGCCTGCGTTGTCGTTTTCACCCGGGCACTCTTTGGGCGGGCGCAGCACGCAGAAACACCTAGATTGCAGATAAGCGCCTTTTCCCATTGACCGCGACGAACAGAGAAGATGCACAAGCTTCTTGCCATTGCGGCCGAATGGAAGGAGATATTTGCTCAAAAATTGCTGTGCTGGTGCAGACAGGGGCACCCGACATGCCTGCGTTGTCGTTTTCACCCGGGCACTCTTTGGGCGGGCGCAGCACGCAGAAACACCTAGATTGCAGATAAGCGCCTTTTCCCATTGACCGCGACGAACAGACAAGATGCACAAGCTTCTTGCCATTGCGGCCGAACGGAAGGAGAAATTTGCTCAAAACTTGCTGTGCTGGTGCAGACAGTGGCACCCGACATGCCTGCGTTGTCGTTTTCACCCGGGCACTCTTTGGGCGGGCGCAGCACGCAGAAACACCTAGATTGCAGATAAGCGCCTTTTCCCATTGACCGCGACGAACAGAGAGGATGCACAAGCTTCTTGCCATTGCGGCCGAACGGAAGGAGATATTTGCTCAAAACTTGCTGTGCTGGTGCAGACAGTGGCACCCGACATGCCTGCGTTGTCGATTTAACCCGGGCACTCTTTGGGCGGGCGCAGCACGCAGAAACACCTAGATTGCAGATAAGCGCCTTTTCCCATTGACCGCGACGAACAGAGAAGATGCACAAGCTTCTTGCCATTGCGGCCGAACGGAAGGAGATATTTGCTCAAAACTTGCTGTGCTGGTGCAGACAGTGGCACCCGACATGCCTGCGTTGTCGTTTTCACCCGGGCACTCTTTGGGCGGGCGCAGCACGCAGAAACACCTAGATTGCAGATAAGCGGCTTTTCCCATTGACCGCGACGAACAGAGAGGATGCACAAGCTTCTTGCCATTGCGGCCGAACGGAAGGAGATATTTGCTCAAAACTTGCTGTGCTGGTGCAGACAGTGGCACCCGACATGCCTGCGTTGTCGTTTTCACCCGGGCACTCTTTGGGCGGGCGCAGCACGCAGAAACACCTAGATTGCAGATAAGCGCCTTTTCCCATTGACCGCGACGAACAGAGAGGATGCACAAGCTTCTTGCCATTGCGGCCGAATGGAAGGAGATATTTGCTCAAAAATTGCTGTGCTGGTGCAGACAGGTGCACCCGACATGCCTGCGTTGTCGTTTTCACCCGGGCACTCTTTGGGCGGGCGCAGCACGCAGAAACACCTAGATTGCAGATAAGCGCCTTTTCCGATTGACCGCGACGAACAGACAAGATGTACAAGCTTCTTGCCATTGCGGCCGAACGGAAGGAGATATTTGCTCAAAACTTGCTGTGCTGGTGCAGACAGTGGCACCCGACATGCCTGCGTTGTCGTTTTCACCCGGGCACTCTTTGGGCGGGCGCAGCACGCAGAAACACCTAGATTGCAGATAAGCGCCTTTTCCCATTGACCGCGACGAACAGAGAGGATGCACAAGCTTCTTGCCATTGCGGCCGAACGGAAGGAGATATTTGCTCAAAACTTGCTGTGCTGGTGCAGACAGGGGCACCCGACATGCCTGCGTTGTCATTTTCACCCGGGCACTCTTTGGGCGGGCGCAGCACGCAGAAACACCTAGATTGCAGATAAGCGCCTTTTCTCATTGACCGCGACGAACAGAGAAGATGCACAAGCTTCTTACCATTGAGGCCGAACGGAAGGAGATATTTGCTCAAAACTTGCTGTGCTGGTGCAGACAGTGGCACCCGACATGTCTGCGTTGTCGTTTTCACCCGGGCACTCTTTGGGCGGGCGCAGCACGCAGAAACACCTAGATTGCAGATAAGCGCCTTTTCCCATTGACCGCGACGAACAGAGAAGATGCACAAGCTTCTTGCCATTGCGGCCGAACGGAAGGAGATATTTGCTCAAAACTTGCTGTGCTGGTGCAGACAGTGGCACCCGACATGCCTGCGTTGTCGTTTTCACCCGGGCACTCTTTGGGCGGGCGCAGCACGCAGAAACACCTAGATTGCAGATAAGCGCCTTTTCCCATTGACCGCAACGAACAGAGAAGATGCACAAGCTTCTTGCCATTGCGGCCGAACGGAATTAGATATTTGCTCAAAACTTGCTGTGCTGGTGCAGACAGGGGCACCCGACATGCCTGCGTTGTCGTTTTCACCCGGGCACTCTTTGGGCGGGCGCAGCACGCAGAAACACCTAGATTGCAGATAAGCGCCTTTTCCCATTGACCGCGACGAACAGAGAGGATGCACAAGCTTCTTGCCATTGCGGCCGAACGGAAGGAGATATTTGCTCAAAACTTGCTGTGCTGGTGCAGACAGTGGCACCCGACATGCCTGCGTTGTCGTTTTCACCCGGGCACTCTTTGGGCGGGCGCAGCACGCAGAAACACCTAGATTGCAGATAAGCGCCTTTTCCCATTGACCGCGACGAACAGAGAAGATGCACAAGCTTCTTGCCATTGCGGCCGAACGGAAGGAGATATTTGCTCAAAACTTGCTGTGCTGGTGCAGACAGGGGCACCCGACATGCCTGCGTTGTCGTTTTCACCCGGGCACTCTTTGGGCGGGCGCAGCACGCAGAAACACCTAGATTGCAGATAAGCGCCTTTTCCCATTGACCGCGACGAACAGACAAGATGCACAAGCTTCTTGCCATTGCGGCCGAACGGAAGGAGATATTTGCTCAAAACTTGCTGTGCTGGTGCAGACAGTGGCACCCGACATGCCTGCGTTGTCGTTTTCACCAGGGCACTCTTTGGGTCGGCGCAGCACGCAGAAACACCTAGATTGCAGATAAGCGCCTTTTCCCATTGACCGCGACGAACAGAGAGGATGCACAAGCTTCTTGCCATTGCGGCCGAATGGAAGGAGATATTTGCTCAAAAATTGCTGTGCTGGTGCAGACAGGGGCACCCGACATGCCTGCGTTGTCGTTTTCACCCGGGCACTCTTTGGGCGGGCGCAGCACGCAGAAACACCTAGATTGCAGATAAGCGCCTTTTCCCATTGACCGCGACGAACAGACAAGATGCACAAGCTTCTTGCCATTGCGGCCGAACGGAAGGAGATATTTGCTCAAAACTTGCTGTGCTGGTGCAGACAGTGGCACCCGACATGCCTGCGTTGTCGTTTTCACCCGGGCACTCTTTGGGCGGGCTTAGCACGCAGAAACACCTAGATTGCAGATAAGCGCCTTTTCCCATTGACCGTGACGAACAGAGAGGATAAACAAGCTTCTTGCCATTGCGGCCGAACGGAAGGAGATATTTGCTCAAAACTTGCTGTGCTGGTGCAGACAGTGGCACCCCACATGCCTGCGTTGTCGTTTTCACCCGGGCACTCTTTGGGCGGGCGCAGCACGCAGAAACACCTAGATTGCAGATAAGCGCCTTTTCCCATTGACCGCGACGAACAGAGAGGATGCACAAGCTTCTTGCCATTGCGGCCGAACGGAAGGAGATATTTGCTCAAAACTTGCTGTGCTGGTGCAGACAGTGGCACCCGACATGCCTGCGTTGTCGTTTTCACCCGGGCACTCTTTGGGCGGGCGCAGCACGCAGAAACACCTAGATTGCAGATAAGCGCCTTTTCTCATTGACCGCGACGAACAGAGAAGATGCACAAGCTTCTTGCCATTGCGGCCGAACGGAAGGAGATATTTGCTCAAAACTTGCTGTGCTGGTGCAGACAGTGGCACCCGACATGCCTGCGTTGTCGTTTTCACCCGGGCACTCTTTGGGCGGGCGCAGCACGCAGAAACACCTAGATTGCAGATAAGCGCCTTTTCCCATTGACCGCGACGAACAGAGAAGATGCACAAGCTTCTTGCCAATGCGGCCGAACGGAAGGAGATATTTGCTCAAAACTTGCTGTGCTGGTGCAGACAGGGGCACCCGACATGCCTGCGTTGTCGTTTTCACCCGGGCACTCTTTGGGCGGGCGCAGCACGCAGAAACACCTAGATTGCAGATAAGCGCCTTTTCCCATTGACCGCGACGAACAGACAAGATGCACAAGCTTCTTGCCATTGCGGCCGAACGGAAGGAGATATTTGCTCAAAACTTGCTGTGCTGGTGCAGACAGTGGCACCCGACATGCCTGCGTTGTCGTTTTCACCCGGGCACTCTTTGGGCGGGCGCAGCACGCAGAAACACCTAGATTGCAGATAAGCGCCTTTTCCCATTGACCGCGACGAACAGAGAGGATGCACAAGCTTCTTGCCATTGCGGCCGAACGGAAGGAGATATATGCTCAAAACTTGCTGTGCTGGTGCAGACAGTGGCACCCGACATGCCTGCGTTGTCGTTTTCACCCGGGCACTCTTTGGGCGGGCGCAGCACGCAGAAACACCTAGATTGCAGATAAGCGCCTTTTCCCATTGACCGCGCCGAACAGAGAGGATGCACAATCTTCTTGCCATTGCGGCCGAACGGAAGGAGATATTTGCTCAAAACTTGCTGTGCTGGTGCAGACAGTGGCACCCGACATGCCTGCGTTGTCGTTTTCACCCGGGCACTCTTTGGGCGGGCGCAGCACGCAGAAACACCTAGATTGCAGATAAGCGCCTTTTCCCATTGACCGCGCCGAACAGAGAGGATGCACAATCTTCTTGCCATTGCGGCCGAACGGAAGGAGATATTTGCTCAAAACTTGCTGTGCTGGTGCAGACAGTGGCACCCGACATGCCTGCGTTGTCGTTTTCACCCGGGCACTCTTTGGGCGGGCGCAGCACGCAGAAACACCTAGATTGCAGATAAGCGCCTTTTCTCATTGACCGCGACGAACAGAGAAGATGCACAAGCTTCTTACCATTGAGGCCGAACGGAAGGAGATATTTGCTCAAAACTTGCTGTGCTGGTGCAGACAGTGGCACCCGACATGCCTGCGTTGTTGATTTAACCCGGGCACTCTTTGGGCGGGCGAAGCACGCAGAAACACCTAGATTGCAGATAAGCGCCTTTTCCCATTGACCGCGACGAACAGAGAAGATGCACAAGCTTCTTGCCATTGCGGCCGAACGGAAGGAGATATTTGCTCAAAACTTGCTGTGCTGGTGCAGACAGTGGCACCCGACATGCCTGCGTTGTCGTTTTCACCCGGGCACTCTTTGGGCGGGCGCAGCACGCAGAAACACCTAGATTGCAGATAAGCGCCTTTTCCCATTGACCGCGACGAACAGAGAGGATGCACAAGCTTCTTGCCATTGCGGCCGAATGGAAGGAGATATTTGCTCAAAAATTGCTGTGCTGGTGCAGACAGGGGCACCCGACATGCCTGCGTTGTCGTTTTCACCCGGGCACTCTTTGGGCGGGCGCAGCACGCAGAAACACCTAGATTGCAGATAAGCGCCTTTTCCCATTGACCGCGACGAACAGACAAGATGCACAAGCTTCTTGCCATTGCGGCCGAACGGAAGGAGATATTTGCTCAAAACTTGCTGTGCTGGTGCAGACAGTGGCACCCGACATGCCTGCGTTGTCGTTTTCACCCGGGCACTCTTTGGGCGGGCGCAGCACGCAGAAACACCTAGATTGCAGATAAGCGCCTTTTCCCATTGACCGCGACGAACAGAGAGGATGCACAAGCTTCTTGCCATTGCGGCCGAATGGAAGGAGATATTTGCTCAAAAATTGCTGTGCTGGTGCAGACAGGGGCACCCGACATGCCTGCGTTGTCGTTTTCACCCGGGCACTCTTTGGGCGGGCGCAGCACGCAGAAACACCTAGATTGCAGATAAGCGCCTTTTCCCATTGACCGCGACGAACAGACAAGATGCACAAGCTTCTTGCCATTGCGGCCGAACGGAAGGAGATATTTGCTCAAAACTTGCTGTGCTGGTGCAGACAGTGGCACCCGACATGCCTGCGTTGTCGTTTTCACCCGGGCACTCTTTGGGCGGGCGCAGCACGCAGAAACACCTAGATTGCAGATAAGCGCCTTTTCCCATTGACCGCGACGAACAGACAAGATGCACAAGCTTCTTGCCATTGCGGTCGAACGGAAGGAGATATTTGCTCAAAACTTGCTGTGCTGGTGCAGACAGTGGCACCCGACATGCCTGCGTTGTCGTTTTCACCCGGGCACTCTTTGGGCGGGCGCAGCACGCAGAAACACCTAGATTGCAGATAAGCGCCTTTTCCCATTGACCGCGACGAACAGAGAGGATGCACAAGCTTCTTGCCATTGCGGCCGAACGGAAGGAGATATTTGCTCAAAACTTGCTGTGCTGGTGCAGACAGTGGCACCCGACATGCCTGCGTTGTCGTTTTCACCCGGGCACTCTTTGGGCGGGCGCAGCACGCAGAAACACCTAGATTGCAGATAAGCGCCTTTTCCCATTGACCGCGACGAACAGACAAGATGCA
>NW_026609813.1:0-24159 GCF_029499605.1 Hyla sarda
ATTTGGAAGCTTGCTTCTGTCGCCCTATGCATTGACCCGATGTGGCAGTATCTTCGGGTAGTGAACAGTGCACCACCCCATTCCAGTGTTAAACAAGAAAGATTCTCATTTAATCCTCCGTGGGTGAGAATTTGAGTTTGAGAATTGGAGACCAAAATGATGAGTTGCACTGACTGGTTTATGAACGTCTATTCATTTAGCGTTTTAATGACCATGTTTGCACACTGATTGGTGTAAAAAAATAAAATAAAACTAAATAATAATAATCTAGCACACCTGTGCAGGTTTGACATGACATGACAGGTAGCTGTCTTGTGGGTGGTGCTGAATCCTGTTAAATGACATGAGGGTCTCATGCCTATACACAAGGGTGTGTCATTGCTGTTGCTTGACCATGCATTGGTTTCTGTGGTCAGTGAATGATAAAAACAAAATTTACCATCCATTGATGGATGGGAAATCCGCCATGAGGCATTTGTTTTTAGAAACTGCTGCTCACAACCAATGTTGCAATGGAGTGTCTCCATCTGCTGGTGGTATTGGAAAGGCATTAGTGCTATGACAGGGTCTGAAGAAGAAGAAGAAGAAGACGGAAAAAAATATATATAAAAAGAAAAAGAGAGAGAGAGAGAGAGACTGACTTAGTGAGCGAGTGAGTGAGAGAGTGAGAGTGAGTGAGAGTGAATGAGTGAGTGAGTGATTGAGTGAGTGAGTGAGTGAGAACAAATGAGTTAAAGCAAGTGAGTGAGAGAGATCGAATGAATGAAAGTCTGAATGACAGAAAGAAAAAAGGATGAAGAAAGAAGCATGAAGAAAAAAAAATGTATATGGAGTTGCTGACATGAGTGCAATCTACAAAGCCGTTGAGGCTGATCCTCATGGGAGGATTATTGCACCAGGACCCTTAGCACTTTTAAAATGCCATTCAATGCCACGGGCTAGATGTAAACTGCAGATGACCATGTTGTGGTAGTTACCATGGATACCCAAGTGATGTGTGAGCTAACACATAGGCCCAACAGATTCCAAGAAGGCCAGAATCACCAGCGGCACCACCATCGATTGTCAGGTCACCCGGATTCAGCAAATACCAGAGTCCAAAATGATGCAGGTTTATACTGTTAATTTTCAGTTTATCGTTACAGTTGGTGTTATTCCATGTCGGAAGGGACGCAGCTACAGCCAGTGGGGTAACTAGAGACAGGCAGGCAGCTATGTGCAACAAAGGTAGGCGTGTTGTTTTCATATGCAGATCTGAAATATTGTCTTATATGCAAGAGGAGGAGTGATGGGGGTTCAGGCAAAAGCCAGGCTATGGATTGCATTGCTAAATGCTCCATCAGAGTGCAATGGTCGCCTGTCCTTTTTTTAAGTGATGATGTGGGTTTAGCCTGTGCTGTATGTATGTATGGGTGGCTGACTGCCACCCACCCAGAAAGTGTATGGGAGGCTGGTTGGCTGCCAGCCTTCCTTCCATTCCTATGAGTAATGTGAGTGCTCATGAAGGGGACATGGTTGGGTCCACCCCTTTCCCGGTTATCCCCTCTAGGCCTTTTGGCTTAGATCAAGTGTAAAAAAAAGAAAGGATCTTGCGACAGATCGCATCCTGAGGCATGTTTTTTTTTGTGTGAATACTTGCACTTGGGTGACTTGTGAGCACATACTGATACATACGTTCCCTATCTGGGGACCATAAATTAAATGGATTTTTGAGAAAGGGAGCTGATTTGGAAGCTTGCTTCTGTCGCCCTATGCATTGACCCGATGTGGCAGTATCTTCGGGTAGTGAACAGTGCACCACCCCATTCCAGTGTTAAACAAGAAAGATTCTCATTTAATCCTCCGTGGGTGAGAATTTGAGTTTGAGAATTGGAGACCAAAATGATGAGTTGCACTGACTGGTTTATGAACGTCTATTCATTTAGCGTTTTAATGACCATGTTTGCACACTGATTGGTGTAAATAAATAAAATAAAACTAAATAATAATAAACTAGCACACCTGTGCAGGTTTGACATGACATGACAGGTAGCTGTCTTGTGGGTGGTGCTGAATCCTGTTAAATGACATGAGGGTCTCATGCCTATACACAAGGGTGTGTCATTGCTGTTGCTTGACCATGCATTGGTTTCTGTGGTCAGTGAATGATAAAAACAAAATTTACCATCCATTGATGGATGGGAAATCCGCCATGAGGCATTGGTTTTTAGAAACTGCTGCTCACAACCAATGTTGCAATGGAGTGTCTCCATCTGCTGGTGGTATTGGAAAGGCATTAGTGCTATGACAGGGTCTGAAGAAGAAGAAGAAGAAGACGGAAAAAAATATATATAAAAAGAAAAAGAGAGAGAGAGAGAGAGACTGACTTAGTGAGCGAGTGAGTGAGAGAGTGAGAGTGAGTGAGAGTGAATGAGTGAGTGAGTGATTGAGTGAGTGAGTGAGAACAAATGAGTTAAAGCAAGTGAGTGAGAGAGATCGAATGAATGAAAGTCTGAATGACAGAAAGAAAAAAGGATGAAGAAAGAAGCATGAAGAAAAAAAAATGTATATGGAGTTGCTGACATGAGTGCAATCTACAAAGCCGTTGAGGCTGATCCTCATGGGAGGATTATTGCACCAGGACCCTTAGCACTTTTAAAATGCCATTCAATGCCACGGGCTAGATGTAAACTGCAGATGACCATGTTGTGGTAGTTACCATGGATACCCAAGTGATGTGTGAGCTAACACATAGGCCCAACAGATTCCAAGAAGGCCAGAATCACCAGCGGCACCACCATCGATTGTCAGGTCACCCGGATTCAGCAAATACCAGAGTCCAAAATGATGCAGGTTTATACTGTTAATTTTCAGTTTATCGTTACAGTTGGTGTTATTCCATGTCGGAAGGGACGCAGCTACAGCCAGTGGGGTAACTAGAGACAGGCAGGCAGCTATGTGCAACAAAGGTAGGCGTGTTGTTTTCATATGCAGATCTGAAATATTGTCTTATATGCAAGAGGAGGAGTGATGGGGGTTCAGGCAAAAGCCAGGCTATGGATTGCATTGCTAAATGCTCCATCAGAGTGCAATGGTCGCCTGTCCTTTTTTTAAGTGATGATGTGGGTTTAGCCTGTGCTGTATGTATGTATGGGTGGCTGACTGCCACCCACCCAGAAAGTGTATGGGAGGCTGGTTGGCTGCCAGCCTTCCTTCCATTCCTATGAGTAATGTGAGTGCTCATGAAGGGGACATGGTTGGGTCCACCCCTTTCCCGGTTATCCCCTCTAGGCCTTTTGGCTTAGATCAAGTGTAAAAAAAGAAAGGATCTTGCGACAGATTGCATCCTGAGGCACGTTTTTTTTTGTGTGAATACTTGCACTTGGGTGACTTGTGAGCACATACTGATACATACGTTCCCTATCTGGGGACCATAAATTAAATGGATTTTTGAGAAAGGGAGCTGATTTGGAAGCTTGCTTCTGTCGCCCTATGCATTGACCCGATGTGGCAGTATCTTCGGGTAGTGAACAGTGCACCACCCCATTCCAGTGTTAAACAAGAAAGATTCTCATTTAATCCTCCGTGGGTGAGAATTTGAGTTTGAGAATTGGAGACCAAAATGATGAGTTGCACTGACTGGTTTATGAACGTCTATTCATTTAGCGTTTTAATGACCATGTTTGCACACTGATTGGTGTAAAAAAATAAAATAAAACTAAATAATAATAATCTAGCACACCTGTGCAGGTTTGACATGACATGACAGGTAGCTGTCTTGTGGGTGGTGCTGAATCCTGTTAAATGACATGAGGGTCTCATGCCTATACACAAGGGTGTGTCATTGCTGTTGCTTGACCATGCATTGGTTTCTGTGGTCAGTGAATGATAAAAACAAAATTTACCATCCATTGATGGATGGGAAATCCGCCATGAGGCATTTGTTTTTAGAAACTGCTGCTCACAACCAATGTTGCAATGGAGTGTCTCCATCTGCTGGTGGTATTGGAAAGGCATTAGTGCTATGACAGGGTCTGAAGAAGAAGAAGAAGAAGACGGAAAAAAATATATATAAAAAGAAAAAGAGAGAGAGAGAGACTGACTTAGTGAGCGAGTGAGTGAGAGAGTGAGAGTGAGTGAGAGTGAATGAGTGAGTGAGTGATTGAGTGAGTGAGTGAGTGAGAACAAATGAGTTAAAGCAAGTGAGTGAGAGAGATCGAATGAATGAAAGTCTGAATGACAGAAAGAAAAAAGGATGAAGAAAGAAGCATGAAGAAAAAAAAATGTATATGGAGTTGCTGACATGAGTGCAATCTACAAAGCCGTTGAGGCTGATCCTCATGGGAGGATTATTGCACCAGGACCCTTAGCACTTTTAAAATGCCATTCAATGCCACGGGCTAGATGTAAACTGCAGATGACCATGTTGTGGTAGTTACCATGGATACCCAAGTGATGTGTGAGCTAACACATAGGCCCAACAGATTCCAAGAAGGCCAGAATCACCAGCGGCACCACCATCGATTGTCAGGTCACCCGGATTCAGCAAATACCAGAGTCCAAAATGATGCAGGTTTATACTGTTAATTTTCAGTTTATCGTTACAGTTGGTGTTATTCCATGTCGGAAGGGACGTAGCTACAGCCAGTGGGGTAACTAGAGACAGGCAGGCAGCTATGTGCAACAAAGGTAGGCGTGTTGTTTTCATATGCAGATCTGAAATATTGTCTTATATGCAAGAGGAGGAGTGATGGGGGTTCAGGCAAAAGCCAGGCTATGGATTGCATTGCTAAATGCTCCATCAGAGTGCAATGGTCGCCTGTCCTTTTTTTAAGTGATGATGTGGGTTTAGCCTGTGCTGTATGTATGTATGGGTGGCTGACTGCCACCCACCCAGAAAGTGTATGGGAGGCTGGTTGGCTGCCAGCCTTCCTTCCATTCCTATGAGTAATGTGAGTGCTCATGAAGGGGACATGGTTGGGTCCACCCCTTTCCCGGTTATCCCCTCTAGGCCTTTTGGCTTAGATCAAGTGTAAAAAAAGAAAGGATCTTGCGACAGATCGCATCCTGAGGCACGTTTTTTTTTGTGTGAATACTTGCACTTGGGTGACTTGTGAGCACATACTGATACATACGTTCCCTATCTGGGGACCATAAATTAAATGGATTTTTGAGAAAGGGAGCTGATTTGGAAGCTTGCTTCTGTCGCCCTATGCATTGACCCGATGTGGCAGTATCTTCGGGTAGTGAACAGTGCACCACCCCATTCCAGTGTTAAACAAGAAAGATTCTCATTTAATCCTCCGTGGGTGAGAATTTGAGTTTGAGAATTGGAGACCAAAATGATGAGTTGCACTGACTGGTTTATGAACGTCTATTCATTTAGCGTTTTAATGACCATGTTTGCACACTGATTGGTGTAAAAAAATAAAATAAAACTAAATAATAATAATCTAGCACACCTGTGCAGGTTTGACATGACATGACAGGTAGCTGTCTTGTGGGTGGTGCTGAATCCTGTTAAATGACATGAGGGTCTCATGCCTATACACAAGGGTGTGTCATTGCTGTTGCTTGACCATGCATTGGTTTCTGTGGTCAGTGAATGATAAAAACAAAATTTACCATCCATTGATGGATGGGAAATCCGCCATGAGGCATTTGTTTTTAGAAACTGCTGCTCACAACCAATGTTGCAATGGAGTGTCTCCATCTGCTGGTGGTATTGGAAAGGCATTAGTGCTATGACAGGGTCTGAAGAAGAAGAAGACGGAAAAAAATATATATAAAAAGAAAAAGAGAGAGAGAGAGAGACTGACTTAGTGAGCGAGTGAGTGAGAGAGTGAGAGTGAGTGAGAGTGAATGAGTGAGTGAGTGATTGAGTGAGTGAGTGAGTGAGAACAAATGAGTTAAAGCAAGTGAGTGAGAGAGATCGAATGAATGAAAGTCTGAATGACAGAAAGAAAAAAGGATGAAGAAAGAAGCATGAAGAAAAAAAAATGTATATGGAGTTGCTGACATGAGTGCAATCTACAAAGCCGTTGAGGCTGATCCTCATGGGAGGATTATTGCACCAGGACCCTTAGCACTTTTAAAATGCCATTCAATGCCACGGGCTAGATGTAAACTGCAGATGACCATGTTGTGGTAGTTACCATGGATACCCAAGTGATGTGTGAGCTAACACATAGGCCCAACAGATTCCAAGAAGGCCAGAATCACCAGCGGCACCACCATCGATTGTCAGGTCACCCGGATTCAGCAAATACCAGAGTCCAAAATGATGCAGGTTTATACTGTTAATTTTCAGTTTATCGTTACAGTTGGTGTTATTCCATGTCGGAAGGGACGTAGCTACAGCCAGTGGGGTAACTAGAGACAGGCAGGCAGCTATGTGCAACAAAGGTAGGCGTGTTGTTTTCATATGCAGATCTGAAATATTGTCTTATATGCAAGAGGAGGAGTGATGGGGGTTCAGGCAAAAGCCAGGCTATGGATTGCATTGCTAAATGCTCCATCAGAGTGCAATGGTCGCCTGTCCTTTTTTTAAGTGATGATGTGGGTTTAGCCTGTGCTGTATGTATGTATGGGTGGCTGACTGCCACCCACCCAGAAAGTGTATGGGAGGCTGGTTGGCTGCCAGCCTTCCTTCCATTCCTATGAGTAATGTGAGTGCTCATGAAGGGGACATGGTTGGGTCCACCCCTTTCCCGGTTATCCCCTCTAGGCCTTTTGGCTTAGATCAAGTGTAAAAAAAGAAAGGATCTTGCGACAGATCGCATCCTGAGGCAGGTTTTTTTTTGTGTGAATACTTGCACTTGGGTGACTTGTGAGCACATACTGATACATACGTTCCCTATCTGGGGACCATAAATTAAATGGATTTTTGAGAAAGGGAGCTGATTTGGAAGCTTGCTTCTGTCGCCCTATGCATTGACCCGATGTGGCAGTATCTTCGGGTAGTGAACAGTGCACCACCCCATTCCAGTGTTAAACAAGAAAGATTCTCATTTAATCCTCCGTGGGTGAGAATTTGAGTTTGAGAATTGGAGACCAAAATGATGAGTTGCACTGACTGGTTTATGAACGTCTATTCATTTAGCGTTTTAATGACCATGTTTGCACACTGATTGGTGTAAAAAAATAAAATAAAACTAAATAATAATAATCTAGCACACCTGTGCAGGTTTGACATGACATGACAGGTAGCTGTCTTGTGGGTGGTGCTGAATCCTGTTAAATGACATGAGGGTCTCATGCCTATACACAAGGGTGTGTCATTGCTGTTGCTTGACCATGCATTGGTTTCTGTGGTCAGTGAATGATAAAAACAAAATTTACCATCCATTGATGGATGGGAAATCCGCCATGAGGCATTTGTTTTTAGAAACTGCTGCTCACAACCAATGTTGCAATGGAGTGTCTCCATCTGCTGGTGGTATTGGAAAGGCATTAGTGCTATGACAGGGTCTGAAGAAGAAGAAGAAGAAGACGGAAAAAAATATATATAAAAAGAAAAAGAGAGAGAGAGAGAGAGACTGACTTAGTGAGCGAGTGAGTGAGAGAGTGAGAGTGAGTGAGAGTGAATGAGTGAGTGAGTGATTGAGTGAGTGAGTGAGTGAGAACAAATGAGTTAAAGCAAGTGAGTGAGAGAGATCGAATGAATGAAAGTCTGAATGACAGAAAGAAAAAAGGATGAAGAAAGAAGCATGAAGAAAAAAAAATGTATATGGAGTTGCTGACATGAGTGCAATCTACAAAGCCGTTGAGGCTGATCCTCATGGGAGGATTATTGCACCAGGACCCTTAGCACTTTTAAAATGCCATTCAATGCCACGGGCTAGATGTAAACTGCAGATGACCATGTTGTGGTAGTTACCATGGATACCCAAGTGATGTGTGAGCTAACACATAGGCCCAACAGATTCCAAGAAGGCCAGAATCACCAGCGGCACCACCATCGATTGTCAGGTCACCCGGATTCAGCAAATACCAGAGTCCAAAATGATGCAGGTTTATACTGTTAATTTTCAGTTTATCGTTACAGTTGGTGTTATTCCATGTCGGAAGGGACGCAGCTACAGCCAGTGGGGTAACTAGAGACAGGCAGGCAGCTATGTGCAACAAAGGTAGGCGTGTTGTTTTCATATGCAGATCTGAAATATTGTCTTATATGCAAGAGGAGGAGTGATGGGGGTTCAGGCAAAAGCCAGGCTATGGATTGCATTGCTAAATGCTCCATCAGAGTGCAATGGTCGCCTGTCCTTTTTTTAAGTGATGATGTGGGTTTAGCCTGTGCTGTATGTATGTATGGGTGGCTGACTGCCACCCACCCAGAAAGTGTATGGGAGGCTGGTTGGCTGCCAGCCTTCCTTCCATTCCTATGAGTAATGTGAGTGCTCATGAAGGGGACATGGTTGGGTCCACCCCTTTCCCGGTTATCCCCTCTAGGCCTTTTGGCTTAGATCAAGTGTAAAAAAAGAAAGGATCTTGCGACAGATCGCATCCTGAGGCACGTTTTTTTTTTGTGTGAATACTTGCACTTGGGTGACTTGTGAGCACATACTGATACATACGTTCCCTATCTGGGGACCATAAATTAAATGGATTTTTGAGAAAGGGAGCTGATTTGGAAGCTTGCTTCTGTCGCCCTATGCATTGACCCGATGTGGCAGTATCTTCGGGTAGTGAACAGTGCACCACCCCATTCCAGTGTTAAACAAGAAAGATTCTCATTTAATCCTCCGTGGGTGAGAATTTGAGTTTGAGAATTGGAGACCAAAATGATGAGTTGCACTGACTGGTTTATGAACGTCTATTCATTTAGCGTTTTAATGACCATGTTTGCACACTGATTGGTGTAAAAAAATAAAATAAAACTAAATAATAATAATCTAGCACACCTGTGCAGGTTTGACATGACATGACAGGTAGCTGTCTTGTGGGTGGTGCTGAATCCTGTTAAATGACATGAGGGTCTCATGCCTATACACAAGGGTGTGTCATTGCTGTTGCTTGACCATGCATTGGTTTCTGTGGTCAGTGAATGATAAAAACAAAATTTACCATCCATTGATGGATGGGAAATCCGCCATGAGGCATTTGTTTTTAGAAACTGCTGCTCACAACCAATGTTGCAATGGAGTGTCTCCATCTGCTGGTGGTATTGGAAAGGCATTAGTGCTATGACAGGGTCTGAAGAAGAAGAAGAAGAAGAAGAAAACGGAAAAAAATATATATAAAAAGAAAAAGAGAGAGAGAGAGAGAGACTGACTTAGTGAGCGAGTGAGTGAGAGAGTGAGAGTGAGTGAGAGTGAATGAGTGAGTGAGTGATTGAGTGAGTGAGTGAGTGAGAACAAATGAGTTAAAGCAAGTGAGTGAGAGAGATCGAATGAATGAAAGTCTGAATGACAGAAAGAAAAAAGGATGAAGAAAGAAGCATGAAGAAAAAAAAATGTATATGGAGTTGCTGACATGAGTGCAATCTACAAAGCCGTTGAGGCTGATCCTCATGGGAGGATTATTGCACCAGGACCCTTAGCACTTTTAAAATGCCATTCAATGCCACGGGCTAGATGTAAACTGCAGATGACCATGTTGTGGTAGTTACCATGGATACCCAAGTGATGTGTGAGCTAACACATAGGCCCAACAGATTCCAAGAAGGCCAGAATCACCAGCGGCACCACCATCGATTGTCAGGTCACCCGGATTCAGCAAATACCAGAGTCCAAAATGATGCAGGTTTATACTGTTAATTTTCAGTTTATCGTTACAGTTGGTGTTATTCCATGTCGGAAGGGACGCAGCTACAGCCAGTGGGGTAACTAGAGACAGGCAGGCAGCTATGTGCAACAAAGGTAGGCGTGTTGTTTTCATATGCAGATCTGAAATATTGTCTTATATGCAAGAGGAGGAGTGATGGGGGTTCAGGCAAAAGCCAGGCTATGGATTGCATTGCTAAATGCTCCATCAGAGTGCAATGGTCGCCTGTCCTTTTTTTAAGTGATGATGTGGGTTTAGCCTGTGCTGTATGTATGTATGGGTGGCTGACTGCCACCCACCCAGAAAGTGTATGGGAGGCTGGTTGGCTGCCAGCCTTCCTTCCATTCCTATGAGTAATGTGAGTGCTCATGAAGGGGACATGGTTGGGTCCACCCCTTTCCCGGTTATCCCCTCTAGGCCTTTTGGCTTAGATCAAGTGTAAAAAAAGAAAGGATCTTACGACAGATCGCATCCTGAGGCACGTTTTTTTTTTGTGTGAATACTTGCACTTGGGTGACTTGTGAGCACATACTGATACATACGTTCCCTATCTGGGGACCATAAATTAAATGGATTTTTGAGAAAGGGAGCTGATTTGGAAGCTTGCTTCTGTCGCCCTATGCATTGACCCGAGGTGGCAGTATCTTTGGGTAGTGAACAGTGCACCACCCCATTCCAGTGTTAAACAAGAAAGATTCTCATTTAATCCTCCGTGGGTGAGAATTTGAGTTTGAGAATTGGAGACCAAAATGATGAGTTGCACTGACTGGTTTATGAACGTCTATTCATTTAGCGTTTTAATGACCATGTTTGCACACTGATTGGTGTAAAAAAATAAAATAAAACTAAATAATAATAATCTAGCACACCTGTGCAGGTTTGACATGACATGACAGGTAGCTGTCTTGTGGGTGGTGCTGAATCCTGTTAAATGACATGAGGGTCTCATGCCTATACACAAGGGTGTGTCATTGCTGCTGCTTGACCATGCATTGGTTTCTGTGGTCAGTGAATGATAAAAACAAAATTTACCATCCATTGATGGATGGGAAATCCGCCATGAGGCATTTGTTTTTAGAAACTGCTGCTCACAACCAATGTTGCAATGGAGTGTCTCCATCTGCTGGTGGTATTGGAAAGGCATTAGTGCTATGACAGGGTCTGAAGAAGAAGAAGAAGAAGACGGAAAAAAAATATATATAAAAAGAAAAAGAGAGAGAGAGAGAGAGACTGACTTAGTGAGCGAGTGAGTGAGAGAGTGAGAGTGAGAGTGAATGAGTGAGTGATTGAGTGAGTGAGTGAGTGAGTGAGTGAGAACAAATGAGTTAAAGCAAGTGAGTGAGAGAGATCGAATGAATGAAAGTCTGAATGACAGAAAGAAAAAAGGATGAAGAAAGAAGCATGAAGAAAAAAAAATGTATATGGAGTTGCTGACATGAGTGCAATCTACAAAGCCGTTGAGGCTGATCCTCATGGGAGGATTATTGCACCAGGACCCTTAGCACTTTTAAAATGCCATTCAATGCCACGGGCTAGATGTAAACTGCAGATGACCATGTTGTGGTAGTTACCATGGATACCCAAGTGATGTGTGAGCTAACACATAGGCCCAACAGATTCCAAGAAGGCCAGAATCACCAGCGGCACCACCATCGATTGTCAGGTCACCCGGATTCAGCAAATACCAGAGTCCAAAATGATGCAGGTTTATACTGTTAATTTTCAGTTTATCGTTACAGTTGGTGTTATTCCATGTCGGAAGGGACGCAGCTACAGCCAGTGGGGTAACTAGAGACAGGCAGGCAGCTATGTGCAACAAAGGTAGGCGTGTTGTTTTCATATGCAGATCTGAAATATTGTCTTATATGCAAGAGGAGGAGTGATGGGGGTTCAGGCAAAAGCCAGGCTATGGATTGCATTGCTAAATGCTCCATCAGAGTGCAATGGTCGCCTGTCCTTTTTTTAAGTGATGATGTGGGTTTAGCCTGTGCTGTATGTATGTATGGGTGGCTGACTGCCACCCACCCAGAAAGTGTATGGGAGGCTGGTTGGCTGCCAGCCTTCCTTCCATTCCTATGAGTAATGTGAGTGCTCATGAAGGGGACATGGTTGGGTCCACCCCTTTCCCGGTTATCCCCTCTAGGCCTTTTGGCTTAGATCAAGTGTAAAAAAAGAAAGGATCTTGCGACAGATCGCATCCTGAGGCAGGTTTTTTTTTGTGTGAATACTTGCACTTGAGTGACTTGTGAGCACATACTGATACATACGTTCCCTATCTGGGGACCATAAATTAAATGGATTTTTGAGAAAGGGAGCTGATTTGGAAGCTTGCTTCTGTCGCCCTATGCATTGACCCGATGTGGCAGTATCTTCGGGTAGTGAACAGTGCACCACCCCATTCCAGTGTTAAACAAGAAAGATTCTCATTTAATCCTCCGTGGGTGAGAATTTGAGTTTGAGAATTGGAGACCAAAATGATGAGTTGCACTGACTGGTTTATGAACGTCTATTCATTTAGCGTTTTAATGACCATGTTTGCACACTGATTGGTGTAAAAAAATAAAATAAAACTAAATAATAATAATCTAGCACACCTGTGCAGGTTTGACATGACATGACAGGTAGCTGTCTTGTGGGTGGTGCTGAATCCTGTTAAATGACATGAGGGTCTCATGCCTATACACAAGGGTGTGTCATTGCTGTTGCTTGACCATGCATTGGTTTCTGTGGTCAGTGAATGATAAAAACAAAATTTACCATCCATTGATGGATGGGAAATCCGCCATGAGGCATTTGTTTTTAGAAACTGCTGCTCACAACCAATGTTGCAATGGAGTGTCTCCATCTGCTGGTGGTATTGGAAAGGCATTAGTGCTATGACAGGGTCTGAAGAAGAAGAAGAAGAAGAAGAAGAAGACGGAAAAAAATATATATAAAAAGAAAAAGAGAGAGAGAGAGAGAGAGACTGACTTAGTGAGCGAGTGAGTGAGAGAGTGAGAGTGAGTGAGAGTGAATGAGTGAGTGAGTGATTGAGTGAGTGAGAACAAATGAGTTAAAGCAAGTGAGTGAGAGAGATCGAATGAATGAAAGTCTGAATGACAGAAAGAAAAAAGGATGAAGAAAGAAGCATGAAGAAAAAAAAATGTATATGGAGTTGCTGACATGAGTGCAATCTACAAAGCCGTTGAGGCTGATCCTCATGGGAGGATTATTGCACCAGGACCCTTAGCACTTTTAAAATGCCATTCAATGCCACGGGCTAGATGTAAACTGCAGATGACCATGTTGTGGTAGTTACCATGGATACCCAAGTGATGTGTGAGCTAACACATAGGCCCAACAGATTCCAAGAAGGCCAGAATCACCAGCGGCACCACCATCGATTGTCAGGTCACCCGGATTCAGCAAATACCAGAGTCCAAAATGATGCAGGTTTATACTGTTAATTTTCAGTTTATCGTTACAGTTGGTGTTATTCCATGTCGGAAGGGACGCAGCTACAGCCAGTGGGGTAACTAGAGACAGGCAGGCAGCTATGTGCAACAAAGGTAGGCGTGTTGTTTTCATATGCAGATCTGAAATATTGTCTTATATGCAAGAGGAGGAGTGATGGGGGTTCAGGCAAAAGCCAGGCTATGGATTGCATTGCTAAATGCTCCATCAGAGTGCAATGGTCGCCTGTCCTTTTTTTAAGTGATGATGTGGGTTTAGCCTGTGCTGTATGTATGTATGGGTGGCTGACTGCCACCCACCCAGAAAGTGTATGGGAGGCTGGTTGGCTGCCAGCCTTCCTTCCATTCCTATGAGTAATGTGAGTGCTCATGAAGGGGACATGGTTGGGTCCACCCCTTTCCCGGTTATCCCCTCTAGGCCTTTTGGCTTAGATCAAGTGTAAAAAAAGCAAGGATCTTGCGACAGATCGCATCCTGAGGCACGTTTTTTTTTTTTTGTGTGAATACTTGCACTTGGGTGACTTGTGAGCACATACTGATACATACGTTCCCTATCTGGGGACCATAAATTAAATGGATTTTTGAGAAAGGGAGCTGATTTGGAAGCTTGCTTCTGTCGCCCTATGCATTGACCCGATGTGGCAGTATCTTCGGGTAGTGAACAGTGCACCACCCCATTCCAGTGTTAAACAAGAAAGATTCTCATTTAATCCTCCGTGGGTGAGAATTTGAGTTTGAGAATTGGAGACCAAAATGATGAGTTGCACTGACTGGTTTATGAACGTCTATTCATTTAGCGTTTTAATGACCATGTTTGCACACTGATTGGTGTAAAAAAATAAAATAAAACTAAATAATAATAATCTAGCACACCTGTGCAGGTTTGACATGACATGACAGGTAGCTGTCTTGTGGGTGGTGCTGAATCCTGTTAAATGACATGAGGGTCTCATGCCTATACACAAGGGTGTGTCTTTGCTGCTGCTTGACCATGCATTGGTTTCTGTGGTCAGTGAATGATAAAAACAAAATTTACCATCCATTGATGGATGGGAAATCCGCCATGAGGCATTTGTTTTTAGAAACTGCTGCTCACAACCAATGTTGCAATGGAGTGTCTCCATCTGCTGGTGGTATTGGAAAGGCATTAGTGCTATGACAGGGTCTGAAGAAGAAGAAGAAGAAGACGGAAAAAAATATATATAAAAAGAAAAAGAGAGAGAGAGAGAGAGACTGACTTAGTGAGCGAGTGAGTGAGAGAGTGAGAGTGAGTGAGAGTGAATGAGTGAGTGAGTGATTGAGTGAGTGAGTGAGTGAGTGAGTGAGAACAAATGAGTTAAAGCAAGTGAGTGAGAGAGATCGAATGAATGAAAGTCTGAATGACAGAAAGAAAAAAGGATGAAGAAAGAAGCATGAAGAAAAAAAAATGTATATGGAGTTGCTGACATGAGTGCAATCTACAAAGCCGTTGAGGCTGATCCTCATGGGAGGATTATTGCACCAGGACCCTTAGCACTTTTAAAATGCCATTCAATGCCACGGGCTAGATGTAAACTGCAGATGACCATGTTGTGGTAGTTACCATGGATACCCAAGTGATGTGTGAGCTAACACATAGGCCCAACAGATTCCAAGAAGGCCAGAATCACCAGCGGCACCACCATCGATTGTCAGGTCACCCGGATTCAGCAAATACCAGAGTCCAAAATGATGCAGGTTTATACTGTTAATTTTCAGTTTATCGTTACAGTTGGTGTTATTCCATGTCGGAAGGGACGCAGCTACAGCCAGTGGGGTAACTAGAGACAGGCAGGCAGCTATGTGCAACAAAGGTAGGCGTGTTGTTTTCATATGCAGATCTGAAATATTGTCTTATATGCAAGAGGAGGAGTGATGGGGGTTCAGGCAAAAGCTAGGCTATGGATTGCATTGCTAAATGCTCCATCAGAGTGCAATGGTCGCCTGTCCTTTTTTTAAGTGATGATGTGGGTTTAGCCTGTGCTGTATGTATGTATGGGTGGCTGACTGCCACCCACCAATAAAGTGTATGGGAGGCTGGTTGGCTGCCAGCCTTCCTTCCATTCCTATGAGTAATGTGAGTGCTCATGAAGGGGACATGGTTGGGTCCACCCCTTTCCCAGTTATCCCCTCTAGGCCTTTTGGCTTAGATCAAGTGTAAAAAAAGAAAGGATCTTGCGACAGATCGCATCCTGAGGCACGTTTTTTTTTGTGTGAATACTTGCACTTGGGTGACTTGTGAGCACATACTGATACATACGTTCCCTATCTGGGGACCATAAATTAAATGGATTTTTGAGAAAGGGAGCTGATTTTGAAGCTTGCTTCTGTCGCCCTATGCATTGACCCAATGTGGCAGTATCTTCGGGTAGTGAACAGTGCACCACCCCATTCCAGTGTTAAACAAGAAAGATTCTCATTTAATCCTCCGTGGGGGAGAATTTGAGTTTGAGAATTGGAGACCAAAATGATGAGTTGCACTGACTGGTTTATGAACGTCTATTCATTTAGCGTTTTAATGATCATGTTTGCACACTGATTGGTGTAAAAAAAATAAAATAAAACTAAATAATAATAATCTAGCACACCTGTGCAGGTTTGACATGACATGACAGGTAGCTGTCTTGTGGGTGGTGCTGAATCCTGTTAAATGACATGAGGGTCTCATGCCTATACACAAGGGTGTGTCATTGCTGTTGCTTGACCATGCATTGGTTTCTGTGGTCAGTGAATGATAAAAACAAAATTTACTATCCTTTGATGGATGGGAAATCCGCCATGAGGCATTTGTTTTTAGAAACTGCTGCTCACAACCAATGTTGCAATGGAGTGTCTCCATCTGCTGGTGGTATTGGAAAGGCATTAGTGCTATGACAGGGTCTGAAGAAGAAGAAGAAGACGGAAAAAAAATATATATAAAAAGAAAAAGAGAGAGAGAGAGAGAGACTGACTTAGTGAGCGAGTGAGTGAGAGAGTGAGAGTGAGTGAGAGTGAATGAGTGAGTGAGTGATTGAGTGAGTGAGTGAGTGAGAACAAATGAGTTAAAGCAAGTGAGTGAGAGAGATCGAATGAATGAAAGTCTGAATGACAGAAAGAAAAAAGGATGAAGAAAGAAGCATGAAGAAAAAAAAATGTATATGGAGTTGCTGACATGAGTGCAATCTACAAAGCCGTTGAGGCTGATCCTCATGGGAGGATTATTGCACCAGGACCCTTAGCACTTTTAAAATGCCATTCAATGCCACGGGCTAGATGTAAACTGCAGATGACCATGTTGTGGTAGTTACCATGGATACCCAAGTGATGTGTGAGCTAACACATAGGCCCAACAGATTCCAAGAAGGCCAGAATCACCAGCGGCACCACCATCGATTGTCAGGTCACCCGGATTCAGCAAATGCCAGAGTCCAAAATGATGCAGGTTTATACTGTTAATTTTCAGTTTATCGTTACAGTTGGTGTTATTCCATGTCGGAAGGGACGCAGCTACAGCCAGTGGGGTAACTAGAGACAGGCAGGCAGCTATGTGCAACAAAGGTAGGCGTGTTGTTTTCATATGCAGATCTGAAATATTGTCTTATATGCAAGAGGAGGAGTGATGGGGGTTCAGGCAAAAGCCAGGCTATGGATTGCATTGCTAAATGCTCCATCAGAGTGCAATGGTCGCCTGTCCTTTTTTTAAGTGATGATGTGGGTTTAGCCTGTGCTGTATGTATGTATGGGTGGCTGACTGCCACCCACCCAGAAAGTGTATGGGAGGCTGGTTGGCTGCCAGCCTTCCTTCCATTCCTATGAGTAATGTGAGTGCTCATGAAGGGGACATGGTTGGGTCCACCCCTTTCCCGGTTATCCCCTCTAGGCCTTTTGGCTTAGATCAAGTGTAAAAAAAGAAAGGATCTTGCGACAGATCGCATCCTGAGACACGTTTTTTTTTGTGTGAATACTTGCACTTGGGTGACTTGTGAGCACATACTGATACATACGTTCCCTATCTGGGGACCATAAATTAAATGGATTTTTGAGAAAGGGAGCTGATTTGGAAGCTTGCTTCTGTCGCCCTATGCATTGACCCGATGTGGCAGTATCTTCGGGTAGTGAACAGTGCACCACCCCATTCCAGTGTTAAACAAGAAAGATTCTCATTTAATCCTCCGTGGGTGAGAATTTGAGTTTGAGAATTGGAGACCAAAATGATGAGTTGCACTGACTGGTTTATGAACGTCTATTCATTTAGCGTTTTAATGACCATGTTTGCACACTGATTGGTGTAAAAAAATAAAATAAAACTAAATAATAATAATCTAGCACACCTGTGCAGGTTTGACATGACATGACAGGTAGCTGTCTTGTGGGTGGTGCTGAATCCTGTTAAATGACATGAGGGTCTCATGCCTATACACAAGGGTGTGTCATTGCTGTTGCTTGACCATGCATTGGTTTCTGTGGTCAGTGAATGATAAAAACAAAATTTACCATCCATTGATGGATGGGAAATCCGCCATGAGGCATTTGTTTTTAGAAACTGCTGCTCACAACCAGTGTTGCAATGGAGTGTCTCCATCTGCTGGTGGTATTGGAAAGGCATTAGTGCTATGACAGGGTCTGAAGAAGAAGAAGAAGAAGAAGAAGAAGAAGAAGAAGACGGAAAAAAATATATATAAAAAGAAAAAGAGAGAGAGAGAGAGAGAGACTGACTTAGTGAGCGAGTGAGTGAGAGAGTGAGAGTGAGTGAGAGTGAATGAGTGAGTGAGTGATTGAGTGAGTGAGTGAGTGAGTGAGAACAAATGAGTTAAAGCAAGTGAGTGAGAGAGATCGAATGAATGAAAGTCTGAATGACAGAAAGAAAAAAGGATGAAGAAAGAAGCATAAAGAAAAAAAAATGTATATGGAGTTGCTGACATGAGTGCAATCTACAAAGCCGTTGAGGCTGATCCTCATGGGAGGATTATTGCACCAGGACCCTTAGCACTTTTAAAATGCCATTCAATGCCACGGGCTAGATGTAAACTGCAGATGACCATGTTGTGGTAGTTACCATGGATACCCAAGTGATGTGTGAGCTAACACATAGGCCCAACAGATTCCAAGAAGGCCAGAATCACCAGCGGCACCACCATCGATTGTCAGGTCACCCGGATTCAGCAAATACCAGAGTCCAAAATGATGCAGGTTTATACTGTTAATTTTCAGTTTATCGTTACAGTTGGTGTTATTCCATGTCGGAAGGGACGCAGCTACAGCCAGTGGGGTAACTAGAGACAGGCAGGCAGCTATGTGCAACAAAGGTAGGCGTGTTGTTTTCATATGCAGATCTGAAATATTGTCTTATATGCAAGAGGAGGAGTGATGGGGGTTCAGGCAAAAGCCAGGCTATGGATTGCATTGCTAAATGCTCCATCAGAGTGCAATGGTCGCCTGTCCTTTTTTTAAGTGATGATGTGGGTTTAGCCTGTGCTGTATGTATGTATGGGTGGCTGACTGCCACCCACCCAGAAAGTGTATGGGAGGCTGGTTGGCTGCCAGCCTTCCTTCCATTCCTATGAGTAATGTGAGTGCTCATGAAGGGGACATGGTTGGGTCCACCCCTTTCCCGGTTATCCCCTCTAGGCCTTTTGGCTTAGATCAAGTGTAAAAAAAGAAAGGATCTTGCGACAGATCGCATCCTGAGACACGTTTTTTTTTGTGTGAATACTTGCACTTGGGTGACTTGTGAGCACATACTGATACATACGTTCTCTATCTGGGGACCATAAATTAAATGGATTTTTGAGAAAGGGAGCTGATTTGGAAGCTTGCTTCTGTCGCCCTATGCATTGACCCGATGTGGCAGTATCTTCGGGTAGTGAACAGTGCACCACCCCATTCCAGTGTTAAACAAGAAAGATTCTCATTTAATCCTCCGTGGGTGAGAATTTGAGTTTGAGAATTGGAGACCAAAATGATGAGTTGCACTGACTGGTTTATGAACGTCTATTCATTTAGCGTTTTAATGACCATGTTTGCACACTGATTGGTGTAAAAAAATAAAATAAAACTAAATAATAATAATCTAGCACACCTGTGCAGGTTTGACATGACATGACAGGTAGCTGTCTTGTGGGTGGTGCTGAATCCTGTTAAATGACATGAGGGTCTCATGCCTATACACAAGGGTGTGTCATTGCTGTTGCTTGACCATGCATTGGTTTCTGTGGTCAGTGAATGATAAAAACAAAATTTACCATCCATTGATTGATGGGAAATCCGCCATGAGGCATTTGTTTTTAGAAACTGCTGCTCACAACCAATGTTGCAATGGAGTGTCTCCATCTGCTGGTGGTATTGGAAAGGCATTAGTGCTATGACAGGGTCTGAAGAAGAAGAAGAAGAAGAAGAAGACGGAAAAAAATATATATAAAAAGAAAAAGAGAGAGAGAGAGACTGACTTAGTGAGCGAGTGAGTGAGAGAGTGAGTGAGAGTGAATGAGTGAGTGAGTGATTGAGTGAGTGAGTGAGTGAGTGAGAACAAATGAGTTAAAGCAAGTGAGTGAGAGAGATCGAATGAATGAAAGTCTGAATGACAGAAATAAAAAAGGATGAAGAAAGAAGCATGAAGAAAAAAAAATTTATATGGAGTTGCTGACATGAGTGCAATCTACAAAGCCGTTGAGGCTGATCCTCATGGGAGGATTATTGCACCAGGACCCTTAGCACTTTTAAAATGCCATTCAATGCCACGGGCTAGATGTAAACTGCAGATGACCATGTTGTGGTAGTTACCATGGATACCCAAGTGATGTGTGAGCTAACACATAGGCCCAACAGATTCCAAGAAGGCCAGAATCACCAGCGGCACCACCATCGATTGTCAGGTCACCCGGATTCAGCAAATACCAGAGTCCAAAATGATGCAGGTTTATACTGTTAATTTTCAGTTTATCGTTACAGTTGGTGTTATTCCATGTCGGAAGGGACGCAGCTACAGCCAGTGGGGTAACTAGAGACAGGCAGGCAGCTATGTGCAACAAAGGTAGGCGTGTTGTTTTCATATGCAGATCTGAAATATTGTCTTATATGCAAGAGGAGGAGTGATGGGGGTTCAGGCAAAAGCCAGGCTATGGATTGCATTGCTAAATGCTCCATCAGAGTGCAATGGTCGCCTGTCCTTTTTTTAAGTGATGATGTGGGTTTAGCCTGTGCTGTATGTATGTATGGGTGGCTGACTGCCACCCACCCAGAAAGTGTATGGGAGGCTGGTTGGCTGCCAGCCTTCCTTCCATTCCTATGAGTAATGTGAGTGCTCATGAAGGGGACATGGTTGGGTCCACCCCTTGCCCGGTTATCCCCTCTAGGCCTTTTGGCTTAGATCAAGTGTAAAATAAGAAAGGATCTTGCGACAGATCGCATCCTGAGGCACGTTTTTTTTTGTGTGAATACTTGCACTTGGGTGACTTGTGAGCACATACTGATACATACGTTCCCTATCTGGGGACCATAAATTAAATGGATTTTTGAGAAAGGGAGCTGATTTGGAAGCTTGCTTCTGTCGCCCTATGCATTGACCCGATGTGGCAGTATCTTCGGGTAGTGAACAGTGCACCACCCCATTCCAGTGTTAAACAAGAAAGATTCTCATTTAATCCTCCGTGGGTGAGAATTTGAGTTTGAGAATTGGAGACCAAAATGATGAGTTGCACTGACTGGTTTATGAACGTCTATTCATTTAGCGTTTTAATGACCATGTTTGCACACTGATTGGTGTAAAAAAATAAAATAAAACTAAATAATAATAATCTAGCACACCTGTGCAGGTTTGACATGACATGACAGGTAGCTGTCTTGTGGGTGGTGCTGAATCCTGTTAAATGACATGAGGGTCTCATGCCTATACACAAGGGTGTGTCATTGCTGTTGCTTGACCATGCATTGGTTTCTGTGGTCAGTGAATGATAAAAACAAAATTTACCATCCATTGATGGATGGGAAATCCGCCATGAGGCATTTGTTTTTAGAAACTGCTGCTCACAACCAGTGTTGCAATGGAGTGTCTCCATCTGCTGGTGGTATTGGAAAGGCATTAGTGCTATGACAGGGTCTGAAGAAGAAGAAGAAGAAGAAGACGGAAAAAAATATATATAAAAAGAAAAAGAGAGAGAGAGAGAGAGAGACTGACTTAGAGTGAGAGTGAGTGAGAGTGAATGAGTGAGTGAGTGATTGAGTGAGTGAGTGAGTGAGTGAGAACAAATGAGTTAAAGCAAGTGAGTGAGAGAGATCGAATGAATGAAAGTCTGAATGACAGAAAGAAAAAAGGATGAAGAAAGAAGCATGAAGAAAAAAAAATGTATATGGAGTTGCTGACATGAGTGCAATCTACAAAGCCGTTGAGGCTGATCCTCATGGGAGGATTATTGCACCAGGACCCTTAGCACTTTTAAAATGCCATTCAATGCCACGGGCTAGATGTAAACTGCAGATGACCATGTTGTGGTAGTTACCATGGATACCCAAGTGATGTGTGAGCTAACACATAGGCCCAACAGATTCCAAGAAGGCCAGAATCACCAGCGGCACCACCATCGATTGTCAGGTCACCCGGATTCAGCAAATACCAGAGTCCAAAATGATGCAGGTTTATACTGTTAATTTTCAGTTTATCGTTACAGTTGGTGTTATTCCATGTCGGAAGGGACGCAGCTACAGCCAGTGGGGTAACTAGAGACAGGCAGGCAGCTATGTGCAACAAAGGTAGGCGTGTTGTTTTCATATGCAGATCTGAAATATTGTCTTATATGCAAGAGGAGGAGTGATGGGGGTTCAGGCAAAAGCCAGGCTATGGATTGCATTGCTAAATGCTCCATCAGAGTGCAATGGTCGCCTGTCCTTTTTTTAAGTGATGATGTGGGTTTAGCCTGTGCTATATGTATGTATGGGTGGCTGACTGCCACCCACCCAGAAAGTGTATGGGAGGCTGGTTGGCTGCCAGCCTTCCTTCCATTCCTATGAGTAATGTGAGTGCTCATGAAGGGGACATGGTTGGGTCCCCCCCCCTTTCCCGGTTATCCCCTCTAGGCCTTTTGGCTTAGATCAAGTGTAAAAAAAGAAAGGATCTTGCGACAGATCGCATCTTGAGGCACATTTTTTTTTGTGTGAATACTTGCACTTGGGTGACTTGTGAGCACATACTGATACATACGTTGCCTATCTGGGGACCATAAATTAAATGGATTTTTGAGAAAGGGAGCTGATTTGGAAGCTTGCTTCTGTCGCCCTATGCATTGACCCGATGTGGCAGTATCTTCGGGTAGTGAACAGTGCACCACCCCATTCCAGTGTTAAACAAGAAAGATTCTCATTTAATCCTCCGTGGGTGAGAATTTGAGTTTGAGAATTGGAGACCAAAATGATGAGTTGCACTGACTGGTTTATGAACGTCTATTCATTTAGCGTTTTAATGACCATGTTTGCACACTGATTGGTGTAAAAAAATAAAATAAAACTAAATAATAATAATCTAGCACACCTGTGCAGGTTTGACATGACATGACAGGTAGCTGTCTTGTGGGTGGTGCTGAATCCTGTTAAATGACATGAGGGTCTCATGCCTATACACAAGGGTGTGTCATTGCTGTTGCTTGACCATGCATTGGTTTCTGTGGTCAGTGAATGATAAAAACTAAATTTACCATCCATTGATGGATGGGAAATCCGCCATGAGGCATTTGTTTTTAGAAACTGCTGCTCACAACCAATGTTGCAATGGAGTGTCTCCATTTGCTGGTGGTATTGGAAAGGCATTAGTGCTATGACAGGGTCTGAAGAAGAAGAAGACGGAAAAAAATATATATAAAAAGAAAAAGAGAGAGAGAGAGAGAGACTGACTTAGTGAGCGAGTGAGTGAGAGAGTGAGAGTGAGTGAGAGTGAATGAGTGAGTGAGTGATTGAGTGAGTGAGTGAGTGAGTGAGAACAAATGAGTTAAAGCAAGTGAGTGAGAGAGATCGAATGAATGAAAGTCTGAATGACAGAAAGAAAAAAGGATGAAGAAAGAAGCATGAAGAAAAAAAAATGTATATGGAGTTGCTGACATGAGTGCAATCTACAAAGCCGTTGAGGCTGATCCTCATGGGAGGATTATTGCACCAGGACCCTTAGCACTTTTAAAATGCCATTCAATGCCACGGGCTAGATGTAAACTGCAGATGACCATGTTGTGGTAGTTACCATGGATACCCAAGTGATGTGTGAGCTAACACATAGGCCCAACAGATTCCAAGAAGGCCAGAATCACCAGCGGCACCACCATCGATTGTCAGGTCACCCGGATTCAGCAAATACCAGAGTCCAAAATGATGCAGGTTTATACTGTTAATTTTCAGTTTATCGTTACAGTTGGTGTTATTCCATGTCGGAAGGGACGCAGCTACAGCCAGTGGGATAACTAGAGACAGGCAGGCAGCTATGTGCAACAAAGGTAGGCGTGTTGTTTTCATATGCAGATCTGAAATATTGTCTTATATGCAAGAGGAGGAGTGATGGGGGTTCAGGCAAAAGCCAGGCTATGGATTGCATTGCTAAATGCTCCATCAGAGTGCAATGGTCGCCTGTCCTTTTTTTAAGTGATGATGTGGGTTTAGCCTGTGCTATATGTATGTATGGGTGGCTGACTGCCACCCACCCAGAAAGTGTATGGGAGGCTGGTTGGCTGCCAGCCTTCCTTCCATTCCTATGAGTAATGTGAGTGCTCATGAAGGGGACATGGTTGGGTCCACCCCTTTCCCGGTTATCCCCTCTAGGCCTTTTGGCTTAGATCAAGTGTAAAAAAAGAAAGGATCTTGCGACAGATCGCATCCTGAGGCACGTTTTTTTTTGTGTGAATACTTGCACTTGGGTGACTTGTGAGCACATACTGATACATACGTTCCCTATCTGGGGACCATAAATTAAATGGATTTTTGAGAAAGGGAGCTG
>NW_026609814.1:0-24133 GCF_029499605.1 Hyla sarda
TTAGTACGGTCGAAAAAAGACATATGTCCATCAAGTTCAACCAGGTAATTAAGGGTAGGGGTTGTGCGCGATATTGGGGAAGGGATGAGATTTTATATTTCTTCATAAGCATTAATCTTATTTTGTCAATTAGGAACATTCAGCACCCCACCCGCTATCAAGGCAGCTGCCTATCATGTCATGCCCTACCTGCACAGGTGTGCTGGCTACTCAAATGATCCAATTAAGGAGGCCATTTAGTCAGCAGCAGCAGAAGTCCTGTGCCTGGACGCATCCAACAGCGGCCAGACACAAGCAGAAGCAGCAGAAGCAGCAGCAGCAGCACCACCTTTTGTTTTTTGGCTGCAGCAGCAGCAAGGCCCACAGGGCTGGCTAGCTGGCTAGCCAGCAAGCAGGTAGCAATGAAAGTAGGAATCTTTCTTTTAACCCTGTAAGGGGGTGGTGCACTGTACCCGAAGATACTGCCATATCGGAGTCAATGCATAGGGCGACGGAAGCAAGCTTCGAAATCGGCCCCCGTTCTCAAAAATCCATTTAATATATGGTCCCCAGATAGGGACGTATCAGATATTAAACTGATAAGAACAGATACTACACTTGATCTTAGCCAAAAGCCGAGAAGCGATAACCCGTGAAAGGGGCGGGCCCAACAAGGTCCCCTTCATGGGCACTATCACTGCTTGCTGTCAGGGAGGCTGCCAGACAATTTTCCATGCACACTCTGGGCTGGGGGGCAGTCAACCACCAGTACACACAGCAGAACCTAAACCCATACCATTATTGCTAAGCAGCCACAGGAACAGGGGCCCATTGCACTCCCACGGGGCCTTTTTAAATGCAATCCATAACCCGGATTTGCCAGGAACCCTTCTTACTCCTCCTACTTGCATGTGACACTGGGCTTAGGATCTGCATAGGAAACACACACACAAGCCACACACACCTACCTTTGTTGCCTGCAGATGCCTCCTTGGCTGTCCCCAAACGGTATCAAACCAACACCCACGGGAAGCTGTAAGCATAGAGGACATGCCTGCACCCCATTGGACTTACCTGTGTGGGTTAAACCCGGGTTATTTGACAACCTATGGCGGTGATGGTTCTGCTCAGGCAGAGCAGTGCTGATGCTCCTCATAAAGCTGTCGCTGCTGTGAAGGTTCTAGGTGACATCACAAATCCCTATGGTTACATACACAACAAAGCTGGGTTGTTGTTGTTTACACTCTGCAAGGCCTGTGGAAGTGAGTGACATCATAGCACTGTAGTTCTGAGGGTTCTAGATGGATGCAACAATCTCCTGTTGCTTCTATGAAGGCCATAATAGACGACATCACCAAACAGCTCCATAGTCACATACACAGCAAAGGAGAGATGTTGTTTACACCTAGTGATGTCAGTGGTATTGAGTGACATCACAGCACAGTGCTAAGGCTCCTGGGCCTGGACACAGCAGCGGCTGCAATATCTCAACGGAGAATACGTTTATATATATGTGTGTGTGTGCGCGTATATATATATATATATATATATATATATATATATATATATATTTCTCCGCCGAAATCACTTTTAAACCCATTTCCACCTTTTTTTCCCTTCTCTTCCTCTTACTTTTTTTTCACGTTTTTTTACGTTTTTCTCCTTTTCGCCTCTTTTCTGGGCGTATTATTCTTCTTTTTCTTCTTTTTTTTCGTCTAATGCATACCCCATCAGTGCAGCAATGCTTATTCAATACCGCCAGCAGATGGAGACACTGGGGGATAATTTTCTAAGGATTTATACTGATTTTTCCTGTCTGAATTTGTCGCACAGAAAGTTGCAGGCCAAATATGTGTGACATTTCTGCGACTTTAGCTTCTAGAGCATTTTTACAACATTATACATAGGTGCTGAATACATAAAAAGCGACTGTTCAGCGACAGACAAGTCGCATCGGCTGAAAGTAGGCCAGAATGTCAGTCCATGTTGGAGCAGGTTTAGATACAGTCTAAAGTATAGATCTCAAAGTCTGTGCACAGAATTTAGCAAGGGCCTCGCACCTTCTGATGCATCAGGTAGGTGCACAATAGCATAGCCTAACCCTCTGTACTTTGGTCTATATTGATGCGGGACATAGACAGCCAGCTGATGACCAATCCATTAGTGCAATGGATGGCTGGAAGCATTTGTCTTTGCCTTTGCAATACCACAGAAGCAATGCATGGTCAATGTACAGCAATGACACACCTGTGTGAACAGCCAGGAGACCCCCCCCCCATGTTATGTTACATAGTTACATAGTTAGTACGGTCGAAAAAAGACATATGTCCATCAAGTTCAACCAGGGAATTAAGGGGTAGGGGTGTGGCGCGATATTGGGGAAGGGATGAGATTTTATATTTCTTCATAAGCATTAATCTTATTTTGTCAATTAGGAACATTCAGCACCCACCCGCTATCAAGGCAGCTGCCTATCATGTCATGCCCTACCTGCACAGGTGTGCTGGCTACTCAAATGATCCAATTAAGGAGGCCATTTAGTCAGCAGCAGCAGAAGTCCTGTGCCTGGACGCTCCAACAGCGGCCAGACACAAGCAGAAGCAGCAGAAGCAGCAGCAGCAGCACCACCTTTTGTTTTTTGGCTGCAGCAGCAGCAAGGCCCACAGGGCTGGCTAGCTGGCTAGCCAGCAAGCAGGTAGCAATGAAAGTAGGAATCTTTCTTTTTAACCCTGTAAGGGGGTGGTGCACTGTACCCGAAGATACTGCCATATCGGGTCAATGCATAGGGCGACGGAAGCAAGCTTCGAAATCGGCCCCCGTTCTCAAAAATCCATTTAATATATGGTCCCCAGATAGGGGACGTATCAGATATTAAACTGATAAGAACAGATACTACACTTGATCTTAGCCAAAAGGCCGAGAAGCGATAACCGTGAAAGGGGCGGGCCCAACAAGGTCCCCTTCATGGGCACTATCACTGCTTGCTGTCAGGGAGGCTGCCAGACAATTTTCCATGCACACTCTGGGCTGGGGGGCAGTCAACCACCAGTACACACAGCAGAACCTAAACCCATACCATTATTGCTAAGCAGCAAGACAGGGGCCCATTGCACTCCCACGGGGCCTTTTTAAATGCAATCCATAACCCGGATTTGCCAGGAACCCTTCTTACTCCTCCTACTTGCATGTGACACTGGGCTTAGGATCTGCATAGGAAACACACACACAAGCACACACCTACCTTTGTTGCCTGCAGATGCCTCCTTGGCTGTCCCCAAACGGTATCAAACCAACACCCACGGGAAGCTGTAAGCATAGAGGACATGCCTGCACCCCATTGGACTTACCTGTGTGGGTTAAACCCGGGTTATTTGACAACCTATGGCGGTGATGGTTCTGCTCAGGCAGAGCAGTGCTGATGCTCCTCATAAAGCTGTCGCTGCTGTGAAGGTTCTAGGTGACATCACAAATCCCTATGGTTACATACACAACAAAGCTGGGTTGTTGTTGTTTACACTCTGCAAGGCCTGTGGAAGTGAGTGACATCATAGCACTGTAGTTCTGAGGGTTCTAGATGGATGCAACAATCTCCTGTTGCTTCTATGAAGGCCATAATAGACGACATCACCAAACAGCTCCATAGTCACATACACAGCAAAGGAGAGATGTTGTTTACACCTAGTGATGTCAGTGGTATTGAGTGACATCACAGCACAGTGCTAAGGCTCCTGGGCCTGGACACAGCAGCGGCTGCAATATCTCAACGGAGAATACGTTTATATATATGTGTGTGTGTGCGCGTATATATATATATATATATATATATATATATATATATTTCTCCGCCGAAATCACTTTTAAACCCATTTCCACCTTTTTTTCCCTTCTCTTCCTCTTACTTTTTTTTCACGTTTTTTTACGTTTTTCTCCTTTTCGCCTCTTTTCTGGGCGTATTATTCTTCTTTTTCTTCTTTTTTTTCGTCTAATGCATACCCCATCAGTGCAGCAATGCTTATTCAATACCGCCAGCAGATGGAGACACTGGGGGATAATTTTCTAAGGATTTATACTGATTTTTCCTGTCTGAATTTGTCGCACAGAAAGTTGCAGGCCAAATATGTGTGACATTTCTGCGACTTTAGCTTCTAGAGCATTTTTACAACATTATACATAGGTGCTGAATACATAAAAAGCGACTGTTCAGCGACAGACAAGTCGCATCGGCTGAAAGTAGGCCAGAATGTCAGTCCATGTTGGAGCAGGTTTAGATACAGTCTAAAGTATAGATCTCAAAGTCTGTGCACAGAATTTAGCAAGGGCCTCGCACCTTCTGATGCATCAGGTAGGTGCACAATAGCATAG
Source organism: Hyla sarda (assembly GCF_029499605.1). Taxonomy (NCBI): domain Eukaryota; kingdom Metazoa; phylum Chordata; class Amphibia; order Anura; family Hylidae; genus Hyla; species Hyla sarda. The sequence continues at coordinate 4,342 of NW_026609814.1, forward strand.
CCTAACCCTCTGTACTTTGGTCTATATTGATGCGGGACATAGACAGCCAGCTGATGACCAATCCATTAGTGCAATGGATGGCTGGAAGCATTTGTCTTTGCCTTTGCAATACCACAGAAGCAATGCATGGTCAATGTACAGCAATGACACACCTGTGTGAACAGCCAGGAGACCCCCCCCCCATGTTATGTTACATAGTTACATAGTTAGTACGGTCGAAAAAAGACATATGTCCATCAAGTTCAACCAGGGAATTAAGGGGTAGGGGTGTGGCGCGATATTGGGGAAGGGATGAGATTTTATATTTCTTCATAAGCATTAATCTTATTTTGTCAATTAGGAACATTCAGCACCCACCCGCTATCAAGGCAGCTGCCTATCATGTCATGCCCTACCTGCACAGGTGTGCTGGCTACTCAAATGATCCAATTAAGGAGGCCATTTAGTCAGCAGCAGCAGAAGTCCTGTGCCTGGACGCTCCAACAGCGGCCAGACACAAGCAGAAGCAGCAGAAGCAGCAGCAGCAGCACCACCTTTTGTTTTTTGGCTGCAGCAGCAGCAAGGCCCACAGGGCTGGCTAGCTGGCTAGCCAGCAAGCAGGTAGCAATGAAAGTAGGAATCTTTCTTTTTAACCCTGTAAGGGGGTGGTGCACTGTACCCGAAGATACTGCCATATCGGGTCAATGCATAGGGCGACGGAAGCAAGCTTCGAAATCGGCCCCCGTTCTCAAAAATCCATTTAATATATGGTCCCCAGATAGGGGACGTATCAGATATTAAACTGATAAGAACAGATACTACACTTGATCTTAGCCAAAAGGCCGAGAAGCGATAACCGTGAAAGGGGCGGGCCCAACAAGGTCCCCTTCATGGGCACTATCACTGCTTGCTGTCAGGGAGGCTGCCAGACAATTTTCCATGCACACTCTGGGCTGGGGGGCAGTCAACCACCAGTACACACAGCAGAACCTAAACCCATACCATTATTGCTAAGCAGCAAGACAGGGGCCCATTGCACTCCCACGGGGCCTTTTTAAATGCAATCCATAACCCGGATTTGCCAGGAACCCTTCTTACTCCTCCTACTTGCATGTGACACTGGGCTTAGGATCTGCATAGGAAACACACACACAAGCACACACCTACCTTTGTTGCCTGCAGATGCCTCCTTGGCTGTCCCCAAACGGTATCAAACCAACACCCACGGGAAGCTGTAAGCATAGAGGACATGCCTGCACCCCATTGGACTTACCTGTGTGGGTTAAACCCGGGTTATTTGACAACCTATGGCGGTGATGGTTCTGCTCAGGCAGAGCAGTGCTGATGCTCCTCATAAAGCTGTCGCTGCTGTGAAGGTTCTAGGTGACATCACAAATCCCTATGGTTACATACACAACAAAGCTGGGTTGTTGTTGTTTACACTCTGCAAGGCCTGTGGAAGTGAGTGACATCATAGCACTGTAGTTCTGAGGGTTCTAGATGGATGCAACAATCTCCTGTTGCTTCTATGAAGGCCATAATAGACGACATCACCAAACAGCTCCATAGTCACATACACAGCAAAGGAGAGATGTTGTTTACACCTAGTGATGTCAGTGGTATTGAGTGACATCACAGCACAGTGCTAAGGCTCCTGGGCCTGGACACAGCAGCGGCTGCAATATCTCAACGGAGAATACGTTTATATATATGTGTGTGTGTGCGCGTATATATATATATATATATATATATATATATATATATATATATATATATTCTCCGCCGAAATCACTTTTAAACCCATTTCCACCTTTTTTTCCCTTCTCTTCCTCTTACTTTTTTTTCACGTTTTTTTACGTTTTTCTCCTTTTCGCCTCTTTTCTGGGCGTATTATTCTTCTTTTTCTTCTTTTTTTTCGTCTAATGCATACCCCATCAGTGCAGCAATGCTTATTCAATACCGCCAGCAGATGGAGACACTGGGGGATAATTTTCTAAGGATTTATACAGATTTTTCCTGTCTGAATTTGTCGCACAGAAAGTTGCAGGCCAAATATGTGTGACATTTCTGCGACTTTAGCTTCTAGAGCATTTTTACAACATTATACATAGGTGCTGAATACATAAAAAGCGACTGTTCAGCGACAGACAAGTCGCATCGGCTGAAAGTAGGCCAGAATGTCAGTCCATGTTGGAGCAGGTTTAGATACAGTCTAAAGTATAGATCTCAAAGTCTGTGCACAGAATTTAGCAAGGGCCTCGCACCTTCTGATGCATCAGGTAGGTGCACAATAGCATAGCCTAACCCTCTGTACTTTGGTCTATATTGATGCGGGACATAGACAGCCAGCTGATGACCAATCCATTAGTGCAATGGATGGCTGGAAGCATTTGTCTTTGCCTTTGCAATACCACAGAAGCAATGCATGGTCAATGTACAGCAATGACACACCTGTGTGAACAGCCAGGAGACCCCCCCCCATGTTATGTTACATAGTTACATAGTTAGTACGGTCGAAAAAAGACATATGTCCATCAAGTTCAACCAGGGAATTAAGGGGTAGGGGTGTGGCGCGATATTGGGGAAGGGATGAGATTTTATATTTCTTCATAAGCATTAATCTTATTTTGTCAATTAGGAACATTCAGCACCCACCCGCTATCAAGGCAGCTGCCTATCATGTCATGCCCTACCTGCACAGGTGTGCTGGCTACTCAAATGATCCAATTAAGGAGGCCATTTAGTCAGCAGCAGCAGAAGTCCTGTGCCTGGACGCTCCAACAGCGGCCAGACACAAGCAGAAGCAGCAGAAGCAGCAGAAGCAGCAGCAGCAGCACCACCTTTTGTTTTTTGGCTGCAGCAGCAGCAAGGCCCACAGGGCTGGCTAGCTGGCTAGCCAGCAAGCAGGTAGCAATGAAAGTAGGAATCTTTCTTTTTAACCCTGTAAGGGGGTGGTGCACTGTACCCGAAGATACTGCCATATCGGGTCAATGCATAGGGCGACGGAAGCAAGCTTCGAAATCGGCCCCCGTTCTCAAAAATCCATTTAATATATGGTCCCCAGATAGGGGACGTATCAGATATTAAACTGATAAGAACAGATACTACACTTGATCTTAGCCAAAAGGCCGAGAAGCGATAACCGTGAAAGGGGCGGGCCCAACAAGGTCCCCTTCATGGGCACTATCACTGCTTGCTGTCAGGGAGGCTGCCAGACAATTTTCCATGCACACTCTGGGCTGGGGGGCAGTCAACCACCAGTACACACAGCAGAACCTAAACCCATACCATTATTGCTAAGCAGCAAGACAGGGGCCCATTGCACTCCCACGGGGCCTTTTTAAATGCAATCCATAACCCGGATTTGCCAGGAACCCTTCTTACTCCTCCTACTTGCATGTGACACTGGGCTTAGGATCTGCATAGGAAACACACACACAAGCACACACCTACCTTTGTTGCCTGCAGATGCCTCCTTGGCTGTCCCCAAACGGTATCAAACCAACACCCACGGGAAGCTGTAAGCATAGAGGACATGCCTGCACCCCATTGGACTTACCTGTGTGGGTTAAACCCGGGTTATTTGACAACCTATGGCGGTGATGGTTCTGCTCAGGCAGAGCAGTGCTGATGCTCCTCATAAAGCTGTCGCTGCTGTGAAGGTTCTAGGTGACATCACAAATCCCTATGGTTACATACACAACAAAGCTGGGTTGTTGTTGTTTACACTCTGCAAGGCCTGTGGAAGTGAGTGACATCATAGCACTGTAGTTCTGAGGGTTCTAGATGGATGCAACAATCTCCTGTTGCTTCTATGAAGGCCATAATAGACGACATCACCAAACAGCTCCATAGTCACATACACAGCAAAGGAGAGATGTTGTTTACACCTAGTGATGTCAGTGGTATTGAGTGACATCACAGCACAGTGCTAAGGCTCCTGGGCCTGGACACAGCAGCGGCTGCAATATCTCAACGGAGAATACGTTTATATATATGTGTGTGTGTGCGCGTATATATATATATATATATATATATATATATATATATATATTTCTCCGCCGAAATCACTTTTAAACCCATTTCCACCTTTTTTTCCCTTCTCTTCCTCTTACTTTTTTTTCACGTTTTTTTACGTTTTTCTCCTTTTCGCCTCTTTTCTGGGCGTATTATTCTTCTTTTTCTTCTTTTTTTTCGTCTAATGCATACCCCATCAGTGCAGCAATGCTTATTCAATACCGCCAGCAGATGGAGACACTGGGGGATAATTTTCTAAGGATTTATACAGATTTTTCCTGTCTGAATTTGTCGCACAGAAAGTTGCAGGCCAAATATGTGTGACATTTCTGCGACTTTAGCTTCTAGAGCATTTTTACAACATTATACATAGGTGCTGAATACATAAAAAGCGACTGTTCAGCGACAGACAAGTCGCATCGGCTGAAAGTAGGCCAGAATGTCAGTCCATGTTGGAGCAGGTTTAGATACAGTCTAAAGTATAGATCTCAAAGTCTGTGCACAGAATTTAGCAAGGGCCTCGCACCTTCTGATGCATCAGGTAGGTGCACAATAGCATAGCCTAACCCTCTGTACTTTGGTCTATATTGATGCGGGACATAGACAGCCAGCTGATGACCAATCCATTAGTGCAATGGATGGCTGGAAGCATTTGTCTTTGCCTTTGCAATACCACAGAAGCAATGCATGGTCAATGTACAGCAATGACACACCTGTGTGAACAGCCAGGAGACCCCCCCCCCATGTTATGTTACATAGTTACATAGTTAGTACGGTCGAAAAAAGACATATGTCCATCAAGTTCAACCAGGGAATTAAGGGGTAGGGGTGTGGCGCGATATTGGGGAAGGGATGAGATTTTATATTTCTTCATAAGCATTAATCTTATTTTGTCAATTAGGAACATTCAGCACCCACCCGCTATCAAGGCAGCTGCCTATCATGTCATGCCCTACCTGCACAGGTGTGCTGGCTACTCAAATGATCCAATTAAGGAGGCCATTTAGTCAGCAGCAGCAGAAGTCCTGTGCCTGGACGCTCCAACAGCGGCCAGACACAAGCAGAAGCAGCAGAAGCAGCAGAAGCAGCAGCAGCAGCACCACCTTTTGTTTTTTGGCTGCAGCAGCAGCAAGGCCCACAGGGCTGGCTAGCTGGCTAGCCAGCAAGCAGGTAGCAATGAAAGTAGGAATCTTTCTTTTTAACCCTGTAAGGGGGTGGTGCACTGTACCCGAAGATACTGCCATATCGGGTCAATGCATAGGGCGACGGAAGCAAGCTTCGAAATCGGCCCCCGTTCTCAAAAATCCATTTAATATATGGTCCCCAGATAGGGGACGTATCAGATATTAAACTGATAAGAACAGATACTACACTTGATCTTAGCCAAAAGGCCGAGAAGCGATAACCGTGAAAGGGGCGGGCCCAACAAGGTCCCCTTCATGGGCACTATCACTGCTTGCTGTCAGGGAGGCTGCCAGACAATTTTCCATGCACACTCTGGGCTGGGGGGCAGTCAACCACCAGTACACACAGCAGAACCTAAACCCATACCATTATTGCTAAGCAGCAAGACAGGGGCCCATTGCACTCCCACGGGGCCTTTTTAAATGCAATCCATAACCCGGATTTGCCAGGAACCCTTCTTACTCCTCCTACTTGCATGTGACACTGGGCTTAGGATCTGCATAGGAAACACACACACAAGCACACACCTACCTTTGTTGCCTGCAGATGCCTCCTTGGCTGTCCCCAAACGGTATCAAACCAACACCCACGGGAAGCTGTAAGCATAGAGGACATGCCTGCACCCCATTGGACTTACCTGTGTGGGTTAAACCCGGGTTATTTGACAACCTATGGCGGTGATGGTTCTGCTCAGGCAGAGCAGTGCTGATGCTCCTCATAAAGCTGTCGCTGCTGTGAAGGTTCTAGGTGACATCACAAATCCCTATGGTTACATACACAACAAAGCTGGGTTGTTGTTGTTTACACTCTGCAAGGCCTGTGGAAGTGAGTGACATCATAGCACTGTAGTTCTGAGGGTTCTAGATGGATGCAACAATCTCCTGTTGCTTCTATGAAGGCCATAATAGACGACATCACCAAACAGCTCCATAGTCACATACACAGCAAAGGAGAGATGTTGTTTACACCTAGTGATGTCAGTGGTATTGAGTGACATCACAGCACAGTGCTAAGGCTCCTGGGCCTGGACACAGCAGCGGCTGCAATATCTCAACGGAGAATACGTTTATATATATGTGTGTGTGTGCGCGTATATATATATATATATATATATATATATATATATATATATATATATTTCTCCGCCGAAATCACTTTTAAACCCATTTCCACCTTTTTTTCCCTTCTCTTCCTCTTACTTTTTTTTCACGTTTTTTTACGTTTTTCTCCTTTTCGCCTCTTTTCTGGGCGTATTATTCTTCTTTTTCTTCTTTTTTTTCGTCTAATGCATACCCCATCAGTGCAGCAATGCTTATTCAATACCGCCAGCAGATGGAGACACTGGGGGATAATTTTCTAAGGATTTATACTGATTTTTCCTGTCTGAATTTGTCGCACAGAAAGTTGCAGGCCAAATATGTGTGACATTTCTGCGACTTTAGCTTCTAGAGCATTTTTACAACATTATACATAGGTGCTGAATACATAAAAAGCGACTGTTCAGCGACAGACAAGTCGCATCGGCTGAAAGTAGGCCAGAATGTCAGTCCATGTTGGAGCAGGTTTAGATACAGTCTAAAGTATAGATCTCAAAGTCTGTGCACAGAATTTAGCAAGGGCCTCGCACCTTCTGATGCATCAGGTAGGTGCACAATAGCATAGCCTAACCCTCTGTACTTTGGTCTATATTGATGCGGGACATAGACAGCCAGCTGATGACCAATCCATTAGTGCAATGGATGGCTGGAAGCATTTGTCTTTGCCTTTGCAATACCACAGAAGCAATGCATGGTCAATGTACAGCAATGACACACCTGTGTGAACAGCCAGGAGACCCCCCCCCCCCCCATGTTATGTTACATAGTTACATAGTTAGTACGGTCGAAAAAAGACATATGTCCATCAAGTTCAACCAGGGAATTAACCCCTTAAGGACACATGACGTTCTCATACGTCTCCATTTCCGAGTCCTTAAGGACACATGACGTATGAGAACGTCATGTGTTTTACCGGCCCCCCGCAACCATCTGGAGCGGAGCCGGTCCCCGATGCCTGCTGAAATCGTTCAGCAGGCATCGGGGCATATCGCCCAGGGGGGTCATTATGACCCCCCATGTCGGCGATGGCCGCAGATCGCTGGACAATTCAGTCCAGCGATCTGCGGCGGATTCCGGGTCAATCGGGTCTCCAGTGACCCGGTGACCCGGAATTATTGGCTGATCGGGGCCGTCAGAGACGGCCCCGAACAGCCAGAGGCAGCAGGGGTGAGGTGGCACTGGTGCCACCTCACGATCGCCCTGATTCGTCGGCCGGATTACCGGCCGACCAATCAGGGCGCCTGCTGCGGGTGTCACTCCCGCAACCCGCTCCGCCCCTCTTCCGGAGGACGTGAGCGGGTGCGGGACGTGCACCCCGGGTGCTGGGGACCCCGATCCCCGGCGCCCCTGTTGGGATCGGGGCCCCAGGAGCAGCGGCGGCGGAGACGACGAGGGACTGACCTGGTGCAGCGAGGATCGTTGGAGGTGAGTGACAGCCTCCTGCTGTTGCTTAGCAACAGCTCCCAGCATGCAAAAAGGGCATGCTGGGAGCTGTAGTTATGCAACAGCAGGAGGCAGACCACCACAACTCCCAGCATGCCCTTATGGGCATGCTGGGACTTGTAGTTTTGCAACAGCTGGAGGCACATTCTTTCTATGGAAAAGTGCACCTTCAGCTGTTGTGTAACTACAACTCCCAGCTTGCACAATCAGCTAAAGTGCATGCTGGGAGTTGTAGTGGTGCATCTGGTGGTTGCATAACTACAACTCCCAGCATGCCCGTTGGCTGTCGGTGACTGCTGAGAGTTGTAGTTTTGCAACAGCTGAAGGCACACTGAGTTAAGTAGCAAACCAGTGTGTCTCCAGCTGTTGCATAACTACAATCCCCAGCATCCCCAGCCAAAGTAGTATGCCTCCAGCTGTTGCATAACTACAACACCCAGCATGCCCTTCCGCTGTCCGTACATGCTGGGGGTTGTAGCTTTTGCAACAGCTGAAGGCACACTGGTTGCAAAACACTGAGTTTGTTACCAAACTCGGTGTTTCACAACCTGTGTGTCTCCAGCTGTTGCAAAACTACAACTCCCAGCATCCACTGATAGACCGTACATGCTGGGAGTTGTAGTTTTGCAACAGCTGGATGTCCCCCCCCCCCCCCCCCCAATGTGAACGTACAGGGTACACTCACATGGGCGGAGGATTACAGTAAGTATCCGGCTGCAAGTTTGAGGTGCGGCAAAATTTCTGCCGCAGCTCAAACTGCCAGCGAGAAACGACTGTGAACCCCCGCCCGTGTGACTGTACCCTAAAAACACTACATTACACTAACACAAAATAAAATAAAAAGTAAAAAACACTACATATACACATACCCCTACACAGCCCCCCTCCCCAATAAAAATGAAAAATGTCTGGTACGCCACTGTTTCCAAAACGGATCCTCCAGCGGTTGCAAAACTACAACTCCCAGCATGCACTGATAGACCGTACATGCTGGGAGTTGTAGTTTTGCAACAGCTGGATGTTCCCCCCCCCCAATGTGAACGTACAGGGTACACTCACATGGGCGGAGGATTACAGTAAGTATCCGGCTGCAAGTTTGAGCTGCGTCAAATTTTCTGCCGTAGCTCAAACTGCCAGCGAAAAACTACTGTGAACCCCCCGCCCGTGCGACTGTACCCTAAAAACACTACACTACACTAACACAAAATAAAATAAAAAGTAAAAAACACTACATATACACATACCCCTATACAACCCCCCTCCCCAATAAAAATGAAAAACGTCTGGTACGCCACTGTTTCCAAAACGGAGCCTCCAGCTGTTGCAAAACAACTACTCCCAGTATTGCCAGATAGCCACTGACTGTCCAGGCATGCTGGGAGTTTTACAACAGCTGGAGGCACCCTGTTTGGGAATCACTGGCGTAGAATTCCCCTATGTCCACCCCTATGCAATCCCTAATTTAGGCCTCAAATGCGTATGGCGCTCTCACTTTGGAGCGCTGTCGTATTTCAAGGCAACAGTTTAGGGCCACATATGGGGTATCGCCGTACTCGGTAGAAATTGGGCTTCAAATTTTGGGGGGTATTTTCTGCTATTACCCTTTTAAAAAATGTAAAATTTTTGGGAAAACAAGCATTTTAGGTAAAAAAAATATATATTTTTTTACATATGCAAAAGTCGTGAAACACCTGTAGGGTATTAAGGTTCAAATTACCCCTTGTTACGTTCCCCGAGGGGTCTAGTTTCCAAAATGGTATGCCATGTGTTTTTTTTTTTGCTGTCCTGGCACCATAGGGGCTTCCTAAATGCGGCATGCCCCCAGAGCAAAATTCGCTTTCAAAAAGCCAAATGTGACTCCTTCTCTTCTGAGACCTGTAGTGCGCCAGCAGAGCACTTTTCACACCCATATGGGGTGTTTTCTGAATCGGGAGAAATTGGGCTTCAAATTTTGGGGGGTATTTTCTGCTATAACCCTTTTTAAAATTGTAAAAATTTTGGGAAGCCAAGCATTTTAGGTAAAAAAAATATATATTTTTTTACATATGCAAAAGTCGTGAAACACCTGTAGGGTATTAAGGTTCACATTACCCCTTGTTACGTTCCCCGAGGGGTCTAGTTTCCAAAATGGTATGCCATGTGGGCTTTTTTTGCTGTCCTGGCACCATGGGGGCTTCCTAAATGCGGCATGCCCCCAGAGCAAAATTTGCTTTCAAAAAGCCAAATGTTACTCCTTCTCTTCTGAGACCTGTAGTGCGCCAGCAGATCACTTTTCACCCCCATATGGGGTGTTTTCTGAATCGGGAGAAATTGGGCTTCAAATTTTGGGGGGTATTTTCCGCTATTACCCTTTTTAAAAATGTAAACATTTTGGGAAAACAAGTATTTTAGGTAAAAAAAAATTATTTTTTCTTACATATGCAAAAGTCGCGAAACACCTGTAGGGCATTAAGGTTCACGTTACCCCTTGTTACGTTCCCCGAGGGGTCTAGTTTCCAAAATGGTATGCCATGTGGTTTTTTTTTGCTGTTCTGGCACCATAGGGGCTTCCTAAATGCGGCATGCCCCCAGAGCAAAATTTGCTTTCAAAAAGCCAAATGTGACTCCTTCTCTTCTGAGACCTGTAGTGCACCAGCAGAGCACTTTTCACCCCCATGCGAGGTGTTTTCTGTATCGGGAGAAATTGGGCTTCAAATTTTGGGGGGTATTTTCTGCTATTACCCTTTTTAAAAATGTAAAATTTTTGGGAAACCAAGCATTTTAGGTAAAAAAAAAATATATTTTTTTTACATATGCAAAAGTCGTGAATCACCTGTAGGATATTAAGGTTCACTTTACCCCTTGTTACGTTCCCTGAGGGGTCTAGTTTCCAAAATGGTATGCCATGTGTTTTTTTTTTGCTGTCCTGGCACCATAGGGGCTTCCTAAATGCGGCATGCCCCCCAAAAACCATTTGTCGCTCCTTCCCTTCTGAGCCCTCTACTGCGCCCACTGAACAATTAACATAGACATATGAGGTATGTGCTTACTCGAGAGAAATTGGGTTTCAAATACAAGTAAAAATTTTCTCCTTTTTACCCCTTACAAAAATTCAAAAATTGGGTCTACAAGAACATGCGAGTGTAAAAAATGAAGATTTTGAATTTTCTCCTTCACTTTGCTGCTATTCCTGTGAAACACCTAAAGGGTTAATACACTTACTGAATGTTTTATTGAATACTTTAGGGGGTGTAGTTTTTATAATGGGGTCTTTTATGGGGTATTTCTAATATGAAGACCCTTCAAATCCACTTCAAAACTGAACTGGTCCCTGAAAAATAGTGAGTTTGAAAATTTTGTGAAAAATTTCAAAATTGCTACTGAACTTTGAAGCCCTCTGGTGTCTTCCAAAAGTAAAAACTCATAAATTTTATGATGCAAACATAAAGTAGACATATTGTATATGTGAACCCAAAAAAAATATATTTTGAATATCCATTTTCCTTACAAGCAGAGAGCTTCAAAGTTAGAAAAATGCAAAATTTTCATTTTTTTCATCAAATTTTGGGATTTTTCACCAAGAAAGGATGCAAGTTACCATGAAATTTTACCACTAAGTTAAAGTAGAATATGTCACGAAAAAAAAATCTCGGAATCAGAATGATAACTAAAAGCATTCCAGAGTTATTAATGTTTAAAGTGACAGTGGTCAGAATTGCAAAAAACGCTCCGGTCCTTAAGGTATAAAATGGCCTGGTCCTTAAGGGGTTAAGGGGTAGGGGTGTGGCGCGATATTGGGGAAGGGATGAGATTTTATATTTCTTCATAAGCATTAATCTTATTTTGTCAATTAGGAACATTCAGCACCCACCCGCTATCAAGGCAGCTGCCTATCATGTCATGCCCTACCTGCACAGGTGTGCTGGCTACTCAAATGATCCAATTAAGGAGGCCATTTAGTCAGCAGCAGCAGAAGTCCTGTGCCTGGACGCTCCAACAGCGGCCAGACACAAGCAGAAGCAGCAGAAGCAGCAGCAGCAGCACCACCTTTTGTTTTTTGGCTGCAGCAGCAGCAAGGCCCACAGGGCTGGCTAGCTGGCTAGCCAGCAAGCAGGTAGCAATGAAAGTAGGAATCTTTCTTTTTAACCCTGTAAGGGGGTGGTGCACTGTACCCGAAGATACTGCCATATCGGGTCAATGCATAGGGCGACGGAAGCAAGCTTCGAAATCGGCCCCCGTTCTCAAAAATCCATTTAATATATGGTCCCCAGATAGGGGACGTATCAGATATTAAACTGATAAGAACAGATACTACACTTGATCTTAGCCAAAAGGCCGAGAAGCGATAACCGTGAAAGGGGCGGGCCCAACAAGGTCCCCTTCATGGGCACTATCACTGCTTGCTGTCAGGGAGGCTGCCAGACAATTTTCCATGCACACTCTGGGCTGGGGGGCAGTCAACCACCAGTACACACAGCAGAACCTAAACCCATACCATTATTGCTAAGCAGCAAGACAGGGGCCCATTGCACTCCCACGGGGCCTTTTTAAATGCAATCCATAACCCGGATTTGCCAGGAACCCTTCTTACTCCTCCTACTTGCATGTGACACTGGGCTTAGGATCTGCATAGGAAACACACACACAAGCACACACCTACCTTTGTTGCCTGCAGATGCCTCCTTGGCTGTCCCCAAACGGTATCAAACCAACACCCACGGGAAGCTGTAAGCATAGAGGACATGCCTGCACCCCATTGGACTTACCTGTGTGGGTTAAACCCGGGTTATTTGACAACCTATGGCGGTGATGGTTCTGCTCAGGCAGAGCAGTGCTGATGCTCCTCATAAAGCTGTCGCTGCTGTGAAGGTTCTAGGTGACATCACAAATCCCTATGGTTACATACACAACAAAGCTGGGTTGTTGTTGTTTACACTCTGCAAGGCCTGTGGAAGTGAGTGACATCATAGCACTGTAGTTCTGAGGGTTCTAGATGGATGCAACAATCTCCTGTTGCTTCTATGAAGGCCATAATAGACGACATCACCAAACAGCTCCATAGTCACATACACAGCAAAGGAGAGATGTTGTTTACACCTAGTGATGTCAGTGGTATTGAGTGACATCACAGCACAGTGCTAAGGCTCCTGGGCCTGGACACAGCAGCGGCTGCAATATCTCAACGGAGAATACGTTTATATATATGTGTGTGTGTGCGCGTATATATATATATATATATATATATATATATATATATATATATATATTTCTCCGCCGAAATCACTTTTAAACCCATTTCCACCTTTTTTTCCCTTCTCTTCCTCTTACTTTTTTTTCACGTTTTTTTACGTTTTTCTCCTTTTCGCCTCTTTTCTGGGCGTATTATTCTTCTTTTTCTTCTTTTTTTTCGTCTAATGCATACCCCATCAGTGCAGCAATGCTTATTCAATACCGCCAGCAGATGGAGACACTGGGGGATAATTTTCTAAGGATTTATACTGATTTTTCCTGTCTGAATTTGTCGCACAGAAAGTTGCAGGCCAAATATGTGTGACATTTCTGCGACTTTAGCTTCTAGAGCATTTTTACAACATTATACATAGGTGCTGAATACATAAAAAGCGACTGTTCAGCGACAGACAAGTCGCATCGGCTGAAAGTAGGCCAGAATGTCAGTCCATGTTGGAGCAGGTTTAGATACAGTCTAAAGTATAGATCTCAAAGTCTGTGCACAGAATTTAGCAAGGGCCTCGCACCTTCTGATGCATCAGGTAGGTGCACAATAGCATAGCCTAACCCTCTGTACTTTGGTCTATATTGATGCGGGACATAGACAGCCAGCTGATGACCAATCCATTAGTGCAATGGATGGCTGGAAGCATTTGTCTTTGCCTTTGCAATACCACAGAAGCAATGCATGGTCAATGTACAGCAATGACACACCTGTGTGAACAGCCAGGAGACCCCCCCCCCATGTTATGTTACATAGTTACATAGTTAGTACGGTCGAAAAAAGACATATGTCCATCAAGTTCAACCAGGGAATTAAGGGGTAGGGGTGTGGCGCGATATTGGGGAAGGGATGAGATTTTATATTTCTTCATAAGCATTAATCTTATTTTGTCAATTAGGAACATTCAGCACCCACCCGCTATCAAGGCAGCTGCCTATCATGTCATGCCCTACCTGCACAGGTGTGCTGGCTACTCAAATGATCCAATTAAGGAGGCCATTTAGTCAGCAGCAGCAGAAGTCCTGTGCCTGGACGCTCCAACAGCGGCCAGACACAAGCAGAAGCAGCAGAAGCAGCAGCAGCAGCACCACCTTTTGTTTTTTGGCTGCAGCAGCAGCAAGGCCCACAGGGCTGGCTAGCTGGCTAGCCAGCAAGCAGGTAGCAATGAAAGTAGGAATCTTTCTTTTTAACCCTGTAAGGGGGTGGTGCACTGTACCCGAAGATACTGCCATATCGGGTCAATGCATAGGGCGACGGAAGCAAGCTTCGAAATCGGCCCCCGTTCTCAAAAATCCATTTAATATATGGTCCCCAGATAGGGGACGTATCAGATATTAAACTGATAAGAACAGATACTACACTTGATCTTAGCCAAAAGGCCGAGAAGCGATAACCGTGAAAGGGGCGGGCCCAACAAGGTCCCCTTCATGGGCACTATCACTGCTTGCTGTCAGGGAGGCTGCCAGACAATTTTCCATGCACACTCTGGGCTGGGGGGCAGTCAACCACCAGTACACACAGCAGAACCTAAACCCATACCATTATTGCTAAGCAGCAAGACAGGGGCCCATTGCACTCCCACGGGGCCTTTTTAAATGCAATCCATAACCCGGATTTGCCAGGAACCCTTCTTACTCCTCCTACTTGCATGTGACACTGGGCTTAGGATCTGCATAGGAAACACACACACAAGCACACACCTACCTTTGTTGCCTGCAGATGCCTCCTTGGCTGTCCCCAAACGGTATCAAACCAACACCCACGGGAAGCTGTAAGCATAGAGGACATGCCTGCACCCCATTGGACTTACCTGTGTGGGTTAAACCCGGGTTATTTGACAACCTATGGCGGTGATGGTTCTGCTCAGGCAGAGCAGTGCTGATGCTCCTCATAAAGCTGTCGCTGCTGTGAAGGTTCTAGGTGACATCACAAATCCCTATGGTTACATACACAACAAAGCTGGGTTGTTGTTGTTTACACTCTGCAAGGCCTGTGGAAGTGAGTGACATCATAGCACTGTAGTTCTGAGGGTTCTAGATGGATGCAACAATCTCCTGTTGCTTCTATGAAGGCCATAATAGACGACATCACCAAACAGCTCCATAGTCACATACACAGCAAAGGAGAGATGTTGTTTACACCTAGTGATGTCAGTGGTATTGAGTGACATCACAGCACAGTGCTAAGGCTCCTGGGCCTGGACACAGCAGCGGCTGCAATATCTCAACGGAGAATACGTTTATATATATGTGTGTGTGTGCGCGTATATATATATATATATATATATATATATATATATATTTCTCCGCCGAAATCACTTTTAAACCCATTTCCACCTTTTTTTCCCTTCTCTTCCTCTTACTTTTTTTTCACGTTTTTTTACGTTTTTCTCCTTTTCGCCTCTTTTCTGGGCGTATTATTCTTCTTTTTCTTCTTTTTTTTCGTCTAATGCATACCCCATCAGTGCAGCAATGCTTATTCAATACCGCCAGCAGATGGAGACACTGGGGGATAATTTTCTAAGGATTTATACTGATTTTTCCTGTCTGAATTTGTCGCACAGAAAGTTGCAGGCCAAATATGTGTGACATTTCTGCGACTTTAGCTTCTAGAGCATTTTTACAACATTATACATAGGTGCTGAATACATAAAAAGCGACTGTTCAGCGACAGACAAGTCGCATCGGCTGAAAGTAGGCCAGAATGTCAGTCCATGTTGGAGCAGGTTTAGATACAGTCTAAAGTATAGATCTCAAAGTCTGTGCACAGAATTTAGCAAGGGCCTCGCACCTTCTGATGCATCAGGTAGGTGCACAATAGCATAGCCTAACCCTCTGTACTTTGGTCTATATTGATGCGGGACATAGACAGCCAGCTGATGACCAATCCATTAGTGCAATGGATGGCTGGAAGCATTTGTCTTTGCCTTTGCAATACCACAGAAGCAATGCATGGTCAATGTACAGCAATGACACACCTGTGTGAACAGCCAGGAGACCCCCCCCCCCATGTTATGTTACATAGTTACATAGTTAGTACGGTCGAAAAAAGACATATGTCCATCAAGTTCAACCAGGGAATTAAGGGGTAGGGGTGTGGCGCGATATTGGGGAAGGGATGAGATTTTATATTTCTTCATAAGCATTAATCTTATTTTGTCAATTAGGAACATTCAGCACCCACCCGCTATCAAGGCAGCTGCCTATCATGTCATGCCCTACCTGCACAGGTGTGCTGGCTACTCAAATGATCCAATTAAGGAGGCCATTTAGTCAGCAGCAGCAGAAGTCCTGTGCCTGGACGCTCCAACAGCGGCCAGACACAAGCAGAAGCAGCAGAAGCAGCAGCAGCAGCACCACCTTTTGTTTTTTGGCTGCAGCAGCAGCAAGGCCCACAGGGCTGGCTAGCTGGCTAGCCAGCAAGCAGGTAGCAATGAAAGTAGGAATCTTTCTTTTTAACCCTGTAAGGGGGTGGTGCACTGTACCCGAAGATACTGCCATATCGGGTCAATGCATAGGGCGACGGAAGCAAGCTTCGAAATCGGCCCCCGTTCTCAAAAATCCATTTAATATATGGTCCCCAGATAGGGGACGTATCAGATATTAAACTGATAAGAACAGATACTACACTTGATCTTAGCCAAAAGGCCGAGAAGCGATAACCGTGAAAGGGGCGGGCCCAACAAGGTCCCCTTCATGGGCACTATCACTGCTTGCTGTCAGGGAGGCTGCCAGACAATTTTCCATGCACACTCTGGGCTGGGGGGCAGTCAACCACCAGTACACACAGCAGAACCTAAACCCATACCATTATTGCTAAGCAGCAAGACAGGGGCCCATTGCACTCCCACGGGGCCTTTTTAAATGCAATCCATAACCCGGATTTGCCAGGAACCCTTCTTACTCCTCCTACTTGCATGTGACACTGGGCTTAGGATCTGCATAGGAAACACACACACAAGCACACACCTACCTTTGTTGCCTGCAGATGCCTCCTTGGCTGTCCCCAAACGGTATCAAACCAACACCCACGGGAAGCTGTAAGCATAGAGGACATGCCTGCACCCCATTGGACTTACCTGTGTGGGTTAAACCCGGGTTATTTGACAACCTATGGCGGTGATGGTTCTGCTCAGGCAGAGCAGTGCTGATGCTCCTCATAAAGCTGTCGCTGCTGTGAAGGTTCTAGGTGACATCACAAATCCCTATGGTTACATACACAACAAAGCTGGGTTGTTGTTGTTTACACTCTGCAAGGCCTGTGGAAGTGAGTGACATCATAGCACTGTAGTTCTGAGGGTTCTAGATGGATGCAACAATCTCCTGTTGCTTCTATGAAGGCCATAATAGACGACATCACCAAACAGCTCCATAGTCACATACACAGCAAAGGAGAGATGTTGTTTACACCTAGTGATGTCAGTGGTATTGAGTGACATCACAGCACAGTGCTAAGGCTCCTGGGCCTGGACACAGCAGCGGCTGCAATATCTCAACGGAGAATACGTTTATATATATGTGTGTGTGTGCGCGTATATATATATATATATATATATATATATATATATATATATATATATTTCTCCGCCGAAATCACTTTTAAACCCATTTCCACCTTTTTTTCCCTTCTCTTCCTCTTACTTTTTTTTCACGTTTTTTTACGTTTTTCTCCTTTTCGCCTCTTTTCTGGGCGTATTATTCTTCTTTTTCTTCTTTTTTTTCGTCTAATGCATACCCCATCAGTGCAGCAATGCTTATTCAATACCGCCAGCAGATGGAGACACTGGGGGATAATTTTCTAAGGATTTATACTGATTTTTCCTGTCTGAATTTGTCGCACAGAAAGTTGCAGGCCAAATATGTGTGACATTTCTGCGACTTTAGCTTCTAGAGCATTTTTACAACATTATACATAGGTGCTGAATACATAAAAAGCGACTGTTCAGCGACAGACAAGTCGCATCGGCTGAAAGTAGGCCAGAATGTCAGTCCATGTTGGAGCAGGTTTAGATACAGTCTAAAGTATAGATCTCAAAGTCTGTGCACAGAATTTAGCAAGGGCCTCGCACCTTCTGATGCATCAGGTAGGTGCACAATAGCATAGCCTAACCCTCTGTACTTTGGTCTATATTGATGCGGGACATAGACAGCCAGCTGATGACCAATCCATTAGTGCAATGGATGGCTGGAAGCATTTGTCTTTGCCTTTGCAATACCACAGAAGCAATGCATGGTCAATGTACAGCAATGACACACCTGTGTGAACAGCCAGGAGACCCCCCCCCATGTTATGTTACATAGTTACATAGTTAGTACGGTCGAAAAAAGACATATGTCCATCAAGTTCAACCAGGGAATTAAGGGGTAGGGGTGTGGCGCGATATTGGGGAAGGGATGAGATTTTATATTTCTTCATAAGCATTAATCTTATTTTGTCAATTAGGAACATTCAGCACCCACCCGCTATCAAGGCAGCTGCCTATCATGTCATGCCCTACCTGCACAGGTGTGCTGGCTACTCAAATGATCCAATTAAGGAGGCCATTTAGTCAGCAGCAGCAGAAGTCCTGTGCCTGGACGCTCCAACAGCGGCCAGACACAAGCAGAAGCAGCAGAAGCAGCAGCAGCAGCACCACCTTTTGTTTTTTGGCTGCAGCAGCAGCAAGGCCCACAGGGCTGGCTAGCTGGCTAGCCAGCAAGCAGGTAGCAATGAAAGTAGGAATCTTTCTTTTTAACCCTGTAAGGGGGTGGTGCACTGTACCCGAAGATACTGCCATATCGGGTCAATGCATAGGGCGACGGAAGCAAGCTTCGAAATCGGCCCCCGTTCTCAAAAATCCATTTAATATATGGTCCCCAGATAGGGGACGTATCAGATATTAAACTGATAAGAACAGATACTACACTTGATCTTAGCCAAAAGGCCGAGAAGCGATAACCGTGAAAGGGGCGGGCCCAACAAGGTCCCCTTCATGGGCACTATCACTGCTTGCTGTCAGGGAGGCTGCCAGACAATTTTCCATGCACACTCTGGGCTGGGGGGCAGTCAACCACCAGTACACACAGCAGAACCTAAACCCATACCATTATTGCTAAGCAGCAAGACAGGGGCCCATTGCACTCCCACGGGGCCTTTTTAAATGCAATCCATAACCCGGATTTGCCAGGAACCCTTCTTACTCCTCCTACTTGCATGTGACACTGGGCTTAGGATCTGCATAGGAAACACACACACAAGCACACACCTACCTTTGTTGCCTGCAGATGCCTCCTTGGCTGTCCCCAAACGGTATCAAACCAACACCCACGGGAAGCTGTAAGCATAGAGGACATGCCTGCACCCCATTGGACTTACCTGTGTGGGTTAAACCCGGGTTATTTGACAACCTATGGCGGTGATGGTTCTGCTCAGGCAGAGCAGTGCTGATGCTCCTCATAAAGCTGTCGCTGCTGTGAAGGTTCTAGGTGACATCACAAATCCCTATGGTTACATACACAACAAAGCTGGGTTGTTGTTGTTTACACTCTGCAAGGCCTGTGGAAGTGAGTGACATCATAGCACTGTAGTTCTGAGGGTTCTAGATGGATGCAACAATCTCCTGTTGCTTCTATGAAGGCCATAATAGACGACATCACCAAACAGCTCCATAGTCACATACACAGCAAAGGAGAGATGTTGTTTACACCTAGTGATGTCAGTGGTATTGAGTGACATCACAGCACAGTGCTAAGGCTCCTGGGCCTGGACACAGCAGCGGCTGCAATATCTCAACGGAGAATACGTTTATATATATGTGTGTGTGTGCGCGTATATATATATATATATATATATATATATATATATATTTCTCCGCCGAAAT
>NW_026609815.1:0-24088 GCF_029499605.1 Hyla sarda
ACAAAATGACAAATGTAACTTTTGTTACAAAAGTGTTTACTGCCATCTTTACTAAAGGAAATGACTGATATTGAATCCCACTTTATAGAGTTTATATATATGGGTCTCCTCTGGATTGTTTCCACCCACACAACAAACCCATACTGATAGGTTAAATGATTTTCTATGAATTTGGCCCTGGAGTGTACGTCAGACAGGGGAATAAGTTTGTGAACACGATTTGGACTGCTGGGAGTGATGACTCTGCATAAATACATTTATAATCGCCACCATATCTCACTAACCGAGTGTGATGACTTTGTACTATGAGGGATGACTGAGGGTAATACTGAATACCTCTTTTTTGTGGCATCTAATAAATCCAGGAAAAATACAACGTATACTCTATATATAGCTCCAACATGACTTTTGCTCCATAAGGATATGATAGGCTTATGGGTGATAGTACAGCTCTAAAAACCTCTTTAGTATGGGTACAGTAAAGGGATTATCCAGGGGTAGAAAAACATAGCTGCTCTCTTCCAGAAACAGCGCCATTCTTGTCCTCAGGAGCAAGGAGAGAAAAAAGGAGACCACACGAGGCGCCTAGTACATTATCCCAGATAATCAGATTAAATGAGCGGGTAGCAGTGTGCTCACCTGGAGCGCAAAAGTTAGGCACATATAACCCAAAGCAATGGGTACAGATGTTCTCTGGATTCCCGGAGGGGCTGCAAGGCCGTGGGGAGGTGGATATGGGCCAGCGTCCATCCACACTTGATGAGGCTAGGAACAGTAGAAAATTCCCCCTCTAGGTGCAAAATTCTCCGAACGGAATCCGGCAGAGTGGTGTATTTGAAATAAAGTATTTTATTTGAACCAATGACGCGTTTCGGGTATACACCCTTCCTCTGATGCCAATCTGAGGAAGGGTGTATACCTGAAACACGTTATTGGCTCAAAGAAAATACTTTATTTCAAATACACCACTCTGCCTGATTCCGTTCAGAGAATTTTGTGCCTAGAGGGGGAATTTTCTACTGTTCTTAGCCCCATTCTTGTCCTCAGTCTGTGTGTGGTGAAAAGAACTGAGTGGTAATACCACACACGACCTGAGGACTGATGTGGTGGTATTTTTGAAAGACAATATCATGTTTTGTCCCCTTTAACAAGAAATAAAACTTAAAGAAAGCTCATGTATTAAAATCCAGCACTCAGTTCATAGTATAAGGGTACGTTCACACAAGCAAATTTTCCCAGCGTATTCTGCTGCGGATCCGCTGGTGAAGGCCCGCTCTATGCTGTCTTTACACGTGCCTGCTCGTAGTGGCTATACGCTATAAGCAGACACACTGCGATGTGCGAATCGCAGTATACTAGCCTAGCTCAGAGCAGGGAGTGTGGCCGCGATGTGTGAGTACGCTGTGCAAATCACTGCAGTGTGTCTGCTCATATCGGTGTATAGCCGCTACGAGCAGTCACATGTAAAGACAGCATAGAGCGGGCCTTCACCAGCGGATCTGCAGCGTAAAATATGCTGTAAATCCGCTCGTGTGAACATACACTTAGGCTGAACCCATGCATTTGATCAAAATGCAGTCCTATCAAAATTATTTTACATTTTCTAATAGAAATAAATGATTTATTTTACTTGCAATATCAAGCAATAATAACATTAAAGTGTACCTGTCACTTTAAGAAAACGTTTTATATGTCCTACAGACATGTAAAAAATTTTGATCGGTCAGGGTTTGCGTGTTCAGGCTAGAACGAGAGGGGATAAAAACAACAACTTGATCATATGTCACAGAACTGAGAGAAAATGCGCTGAAAGAGAAGATTATTCTAGCAATCAGTTGAGGTCTGAACACATAGACCCCGACTGATCAAAACATTTTGTCTCTAATGTTGGTTAAAAACATGCTATTAACTAACAGCACACCAAGTGGTCAAGCTTAATATTGCAAGACTGTCTCTACAATTAAAACTTTTGACATATCTCAAAATTATTTTTTATTTATAATTTTTTTTTAATATAACAGTGCCCATTTTAGGCACATGTACTACAAAGTGACACCTAGAGGTAAAAAGATGTACTGCCATAATTCATACTTTGAAGTGATATGTTGTGTGATACAGAAGAATATCAGATAAGATACTGGAGAGGGTTTGATGTGTGTTACATCTGTAGAGTCACGTGCGGCATGTTGTCTGTGAGGAAACATTAATAACAAGCAGATGTGACCTGAATTGGGTTTCCATAGTTCCTGCCTAGGTCAGTTCTTCCATTAAAGTTGTCATAGTAATGTCACAGTATTTGTCGGCTCCTAAGTACATGAACACCAGGCAGTCTATGGTACTTATGACTGGAGGCAATGATAAAGTCCATGTCTGTAGACAATAAATCCTCAGGATCTGTTGTATTAACATGACCTCTCATATACAGTTATTATCATTGATACAATACGCTCTATAAACGTTCTGTGTTTAGACATTTTCTCTATAAGTAATAGTTCAGACTTTCCAGAGTCATTCTGTTATTCTTGCTGACCTGTTGGCCTCTGGTGGTCTTCAATAATCTGACCGCTTTGATCTATGAGCCTGTCATGAAATAGCGCCTATCAATATGGCCTAATAGGGCATATGTGTTACAACACAATGTGGCCATTAGAGGGCGGAACTGGGCTTCATATTTAGTGGTTGCCTTTTCTGGTTCCTAAATGCTGTTCCCAGTATTCAGATACCCCTAGGACTTCTGATGGAATAAATTAATGATAAGTATGAAAGATGTACACTTGGGCACTGTCACAAAAAACACAAACATGACATGTTGTAGTGTCAGAAATCCCCTTTCAACCCCTTATCAAGACCAGATAGTGTGTGACACATATTAAGTCTTCTCTACATTACGCATAGTGACCATTTTATTAGAGAAGACCCTCTAATAGACACCCCTTTTCAGAATGCCTCAAGCTGCCCTGACAAGTGGTGGTGGTGGTTGGGGGGGGGGGGGTAGCCAATTGGACCACAAGATATCAGGGATGTGCCCAAAAACTGTTTAAATGCTGCAAATACTAATGATCACAGCATTTTAAAGGTTAAATATCTGGCGTTGGATTGGTCCCCAATGTCTGTTATTTTCTGCTGGTGTTGGCTGCAGATAGCGGACCCCTGACAGGTATGGTGCAGGCCCAGCCCAAGCATGTGCCATACTTCTGCATCCGTATGCCGTAAGTGTACATCATGGGTTGAAAAGTGAGTCACCTCTGTGCTCCTCCTTCCTGACAGTAGGTGGCGCTGTCCGCCCTCTGAGACCCTAGTTGGTCATTCAAACAATGGGGGCACAATTCTACAGTAAATAGGACTGCATTGCAATACCACAGACAACCACATGTACAACTCCCAGAATGCCTGGACAGCTTTTCTGGAACAGTTGGAGGCACACTGGTTGGCAAACACTCACCTAGATAACCAATTATGCTGCTCCTTAGTTTTTCTTGGGGGGGCCCAGAGGCCATAATTGCCCCCCCCCCTCCCCCACATCAAACATTGAAGGCCGTAACATCCATTAAATCCCATAATGTAGACACAAATCCTATTACAACCATCTGAAGTATAAGCTCTTCCGGCTAAGTACTAAGTAATGAATGTTTTCAAAGTTTCTTTGTTCCCTGACTCTGTAGCTGGTACTTCCCATTTCCAAGAAATGATATGCAGATAGGCATCACATAATATAACCCCCTGAAGTAGAGATGAAAACCGGAGAGCTGTATTAATACAGATCAAATAGCCCTAGAGAATAGGCACAGCAGCCGGGGACCGAGCTCCAGTTTTCTTCAAGTCTTTTTTTTTTTTTACATTGACAATTCACTCCAAAATTAGTGCTGATTAGTGAACCCACCCCGGTATGTAAGCCCTCCGAAATAGCTTGTTCTGGATCAGGAATCAGAAAAGCACAGCAAAATAATAGAAAAAAAATGAAGAGGAAACTATTGTGTTATATGACTGGCAAGAAAGCTAATTTTCTCCAACAAAGAAACTCATTAAGCATGTAGTCACATTTTGAATTGCAAATTTCATCTTTGAAAGATTATTACATATATTTTGGAAGCCAATTTCTTTCTACCTTCACACCAGCTGTAAGCCCAGGTTGTGCATACAAGTTTCTGAAAGCCTTCCAGTTTCCACTTGATTATTTGGATGATCATCCAGAGGTGTTGTGGGTGACTTCTATGTCGAAAAATAGAGCTCTATGTTCCTGATTGGTAAGGGTTAAAGGATTGACGTGATTCCCACCCCCCCCCCCCTCCCTATAAAACCCCATAGGATTAAATTAAAGGTGAGCTCTCGAACATATGGCTCCCCAGATGTTGCAAAACAATGAGAAACATGCTGGGAGTTCCATTTTTTGCAACAATTGACGAGAAACAAGTCAGAGACTTTTATCTTCAAGGGAATGTGTCATCAGAATTATTATTGTTTTTTCAATCTAAATTATACAATTATTATAAAAGCTTGCATTTTTCAGTTCAGCCACTTGACAGTCAGACTTTCACCTCTGTAGACCACCAAGATGTGCACACACCGACCGTTGTTAACGCAAAGAGGGCATTATTAATGAATGGGGGATAACTACTGTGTGGAGCACAAAAAGGGCTCTATTGCGAAATGGTGTCACGAAAGAAGGA
This sequence comes from Hyla sarda, assembly GCF_029499605.1. Classification (NCBI taxonomy): domain Eukaryota; kingdom Metazoa; phylum Chordata; class Amphibia; order Anura; family Hylidae; genus Hyla; species Hyla sarda. The sequence goes on from NW_026609815.1 coordinate 4,668, forward strand.
TATGTTAATGAGCGGGGGAGGGGCACAATCAGGGGACAGGTTACTTAGTGGGAGCACAAAAGGGGACATATAACTGTAAGGGTATAAAGAGGAGACATATTACTCAGTTGGGGCATAAAAGACGGCCCATATTACTAAAGGGTCGAACAAAGGGGGTATAATTATGGGTGGGGCACTGATAGTGGAAAAAAACAGTGCTTACTAGTGTATGCAGACTCCAAATGCCGTATTGCTAGTAGATGTATATCTGCAGCTTTTATAGTGTTGTTATTTGATAACTGTAAGAATTATTTACAGATCTTTATTTGTCATTCATATACAATTGTTATAAAGGGTATCCAGCTTCAAAAACATGTATCCTGTGTCCAGCATAGGAGATAAGTGTCTGAACATAGGGGGGGGGGGAGGGTTCGGCTAGTTTACAACTGGGCATGGCTCGTTTAGAACTGGGCCCGACTCGTTCCACTAAGAACTCCAGCCCCCACATTCTGAGACAAACTAATCTTGGCAATGACGGGCTGCATAGCCAATCTCTGACTAAGGGGGCACACACTGCTGAAATCTATCTGCTCGAGTGGAGTAAATCTCGGAAGTTGGGGGCTGGAGTGCTCAAGGGGAGTTGGGTCCTGTACTAGAGTTCAGGGGGGGTCCCAGTGGTCGAAACCCCACCCACAACATCCCCTGGTTTGTAAAAGCTGAATAACCACTTTAACTTTCTAGATAGAAAGAAAGATGGATAGATAGATAGATAGATATGAGATAGATATGAGATAGATAGATAGGAGATAGATATTCTGTCCTAGTAAAAAGTAGACTGTATTACTCTTATGCTGCAGGGAGAAAATGTTACTTTCAGTTCTGGATCCATCAGAATACATTAAAATATTTAATATGATAAATATTTAAATTTATTCCAATTAACTCACCCCTCAGGAATCTTTGTTTCCTTTGACTTCAGGTATAAGACCTAAAGCTTGGTGCTGAAGTGCGCTCCTCATTGCCTTTCATGATAATGTTGTCTATGCGATAATTAGTATTGTGCCGCCATTTATTATCTGATAGAAGAGGCAAAGAATCAAAACAAACTCCGAGCATCCATGGAATGTTAAGTTGTTTATGGAGTCCGGGGGGGATGGGGGGTCTTTGTTTTTTTTTTTGTTCTTTTGCCTCATGAAAATGATCTTGAAATGGCGATCATGGTTATCAGCCATAAGACTTATAGGAAATGTGCAAACTTTAGAAAAGGATAACTATCGTGTTGTTGCAGCAGCAGGATACACGTTCAAACTCCTTAGCCGGCTGCTTAGTTAAGGGTCTATGGAATTGCAAGAATTCCCATGGAAATCTAAGAGAATTTCGGAAATTCTGAAGACTTCTATGAACGTAAAGGAAGCCAACAATTGATCTGGCTCCACATGTGACTAAAATGTGCCAGCCATTGACCGCACAAGTATGTCGGCAAACTCATGCAGTTATAGTCCAAAGAGGCTGTACCATTGAAAGATTCTGACGACAACACATCCTGTTCTATTATTGTCAGTCTTGTCAAGGAAATGTTATGAGGACCCCCCCACAAAAAACTGTAACAATATGTACATTGAGCCTGTATATACGCAGGGACATGTCTTACCTAACATCTGTGGTCAGCTCTGTCTAAGGCCCTGTCACCTGCTACCACCACTTGGTCCTACTCTGTGCCCCACTATCTTCTCCCATACGCACCATGCTGCTTCCACTTCTGTTTTAAGGCCTTGTTTGGCCAATGGGAAGACATATGTCTACCCTTCCTGCTACTTTAAGGACCAGAGCTCACATTACTTCCCCCTATCTTTGACTAACCCTGTCATGATTGGGGGGGGGGGGGGGGGCAGGGAAAAGTAAGCCCTAAGCTGTCTCTAAGACCACTCACCCTGCCTACTTGCCCATCTGCCCTAAACGATGGATCGGCAACTTGGAGCCAGTCCTTTCCTTGCGCTAAAGTGCATAGGTATCAGAGTCAACAAAACAGAACTGTACAAAGTCAGGGATCGTAGTGTCTCGATCAGCTAGGGCACGAGTGGAGGGTCCCTAACCTGCCTCTGGCACGTCCAAGATCCAGACTTGAGCAATCGACCGCCAATAACACTTATCAATGCAATGCTATCGCATAGCATTGAGCAGTGCCTGCAATCAATGGGGGCTATAACATTGCAAAAAGAGGTGTAAAAAAAAGAGTAAATAAATGTGATTTAACCCCTTCCATAATAAAAGTTTGAATTAACCCCCTTTTTCTATTTAAAAAAAAAAAAAAAAAACATGTAAATATAAATAAATATAAACATGTAGTCATGGGCACCCCTGAATTTTTCCTAGAAAATGAAGTATTTCTTACAGAAAAGGATTGCAGTAACACATGTTTTGTTATACACATGTTTATTCCCTTTGTGTGTATTGGAACTAAACCAAAAAAGGGAGGGGAAAAAAGCAAATTCGACATAATGTCACACCAAACTCCTAAAAGGGTCTGGACAAAATTATTGACTTATTATTTGGTAGCACCCTTTGGAAAAAATAACTGAATTCAGTCGCTTCCTATAACCATCAATAAGCTTCTTACACCTCTCAGCCAGAATGTTGGACCACTCTTGCTTTGCAATCTGCTCCAGGTCTCTCTTATTGGAAGGGCATCTTTTCCCAACAGCAATTTTAAGATCTCTCCCCATGTGTTCAATGGGTTTTAAATCTGGACTCATTGCTGGTCGCTTCAGAAATCTGCATTGTTGCCATCCATTTCTGTGTGCTTTTTAATGTATGTTTGGGGTCATTGTCCTGCTGGAAGACCCAACATCTCGGACACAAACCCAGCTTTCTGACACTGGGCTGTACAGTGTAACCCAAAATCCGTTGGTAATGATCAGATTTCATGATGCCTTGCTCACATTCAAGGCACCCAGTGCCAAAATAACCCCAAAACATCATTGAACCTCCACCATATTTCACTGTAGGTATTGTGTTCTTTTCTTTGTAAGCCTCATCCTGTTTTCAGTAAACAGTAGACTGATGTGCTTTACCAAAAAGCTCTATCTTGGTCTCATCTGTCCACAAGATGTTTTCCCAGAAGGATTTTGGCTTACTCAAGTTCATTTTGGCAAAATGTAGTCTTGCTTTGTTATGTCTCTGTGTCAGCAGTTTGGTCCTCCTGGGTCTCCTGCCATAGTGTTTCATTTCATTTAAATGTTGATGGATAGTTTGCTCTGATACTGATGCTCCCTGAGCCTGCAGGACAGCTTGAATGTCTTTGGAACTTGCTTGGGGCTGCTTATCCACCATCCGGACTATCCTGCGTCGACACCTTTCATCAATTTTTCTCTTCCATCCACGCACAGGGAGATTAGCTACAGTGCCATGGGTTGCAAACTTCATGATAATCTTGCACACTGTGGACAAAGACAAATCTAGCTCTCTGGAAATGGACTTGTAACCCTGAGATTGTTGATATTTTTCCACAATTTTGGTTCTCTAGCCCTCAGACAGTTCTCCTCTCCTCTTTCTGTTGTCCATGCTTAGTGTGGCACACACAGACACACAATGCAAATACTAAGTGAACGTCTCTCCTTTTTATCTGCTTTCAGGTGTGATTTTTATATAGCCCACACCTGTTACTTGCCCCAAGTAAGTTTAAAGGAGCATCACATGCTTGAAACAATCTTATTTTTCCACAATTTTGAAAGGGTGCCAATAATTTTGTCCAGACCATTTTTGGAGTTTGGTGACATTATGTCCAATTTGCTTTTTTTCCTCCCTTTTTTGGTTTAGTTCCAATACACACAAAGGGAATAAACATGTGTTACTGCAATCCTTTTCTGAAAGAAATAAATTTTTTTCTTGAAAACTTTCAGGGGTGCCAACATTTACGGCCTTGACTGTATGTGGTATTGCTGCTTGCGTAAATGTCCAAACTATAAAATTATGTCATTAATTAAACCAAACGGTCAATGGCGTGTGCGCAAAAAAAAATTCCAAAGTCCAAAATAGCGTTATTTTTGGTCACTTTTTATACCATAAAAAAATGAATAAAAATTGATCGAAAAGTCCGATCAAAACAAAAATAGTTCTGATAAAAACTTCAGATCACAATGCAGCTGTCTCGCCCCCTGCCATAGACTTACATTGAAGGGGCGAAGCGTGACGTCACATGGGGGTGGAGCCGTGACATCACGTTACTCCGGCCCCGTGATCGGCAGTCATCAGACCCAGAGCAATGTTCGCTCCGGGGCCTGATGAGAGCGGGGTGCTGTGTGTGAGATCGTGGGGGTCCCCAGCGGCGGGACCCCGCGCGATCAGGCAACTTATCCCCTATCCTTTACCTAGGGGATAAGTTGTCAGCACAGTAGTACCCCTTTAATCTCTATCTGTTATAGTACTAATTTTCATGTATTAGATAACATTTGATTGAAGTCTGAATTAAATGGGTAAATTAGGGGAAAGAATCAATATATATATACATTAGGTAAACCGGATACTGTGCAAGCAAACAGACGAGAGGGATGGTCAGTGCTGGTTTAATGGCTGGAATCTGGGCAAACATTACAATTTTTGGTCTCCAAACTTTACTCCCACAGACCTTGGTAATTGATCATGTTAAACTAACCATGGAAGATATATTCTGTGAGGTTTAGAATGCATGTACATCATTTTTTTTCCCTCTCTGGATATAGAATATCTACACATGAGTATGAATAATGACCTCAACACACCTGAATTACCCAGAAAGCCCCACATGATAGTGTCAGCAACGGCCAGAACTCTTATGAGCTGTATAATAAAACCTTCAAAATGATCAATACAGGGAATAAAAAAAGCAAATGAAGCAAACTTGGGTCTGCAACTTGGTAGGTCGCCTAATGATCTGGACAAGAGAAGAATAGAACTCAAATTAAAATTTGTCTCTAGTGATGGACAGAAGGAAATGCCTTAATCTCTTGGCTCTCTTTCAGCCAGAACTTTCCAAAAAAGGTTAGAAATTGGCTAGTGAAATCCAGTCTAAGTGATCTTCTGATGCAGATGGGTCCACCCTTACCTTACCTTAAAGGGGTACTCCACTGGAAAAAAAAAATCAACTAGTGCCAGAAAGTTAAACAGATTTGTAAATTACTTTTATTTAATATCTTAATCCTTCCAGTACCTATCAGCGGCTGTTTGCTTCACAGGAAGTTCTTTTCTTTTAGAATTTCATTTCTGTCTGACCACAGTGCTCTCTGCTGATACCTTTGTCCATTTTAGGAGCTGTCCAGAGTAGGAGAGGTTTGCTATGGGGATTTTATCCTACTCTGGACTGTTCCTAAAATGGACAGAGGTGTCAGCAGAGAGCACTGTTGTCAGATAGAAAAATAAATTCAAAACAAAAAGAACTTCCTCTGCAGTATACAGCAGCTGATAAATCCTGGAAGGATTAAGATTTTTTATATAAAAGTAATTGACAAATCTGTTTAACTTTCTGGCAGCAGTTGATTAAAAAAAAAAAAAAGAATTTCCAGTGGAGTACCCTTTTAAACTAAGAACTCCAATTCCTCATGATGCATGTTCAATGTTTTATTAAAGGAGATGTCCGGCGCAGACTTTTTCTAGTCCATCCTGTCCGGGCTGCAAAAAAAGACAAAACAAACTTTCACTTACCTTCCTACGTTCCCCCGGGAGCTCCGCAAGTGCTGATCGGTCAACCGAGCTGTTTACTTCCTACTTCCCTTTGCCCGATATGTAACACGGCGCTTCAGCCTATCACCGGCCGAGGCGGGACATCGTTGCGCCCCGTGATAGTCTGAAGCACCGTGTGACGTACTGAGCTAAAGGAAGTAGGAAGTAAAAAGCCCGGCCAACCGATCAGCTGTGGCGGAGCTCCGGGGGGAACGTAGGAAGGTAAATAAAAGTTTGTTTTGTCTTTTTTTGCAGCCCGGGCAGGATGGAATAGAAAAAGTCTGCACCGGACATCTCCTTTAAGACAGGATAGTAAAACTGTTGACAGCTTGCAAGGCACATCACAACCACTGGAGAGCTACAAATAAGCACATATGCCATAAACAACTAGACAAGGATCTCGAAATTATTTATAATTTTTTTTGAAGCTGGTCATCTCGTGCACTCATCTTGGGATGCTCTTGTCAAGCCAAATATATTAGAGCTGTATTTCATGAAAACGTTTAGTAAGATCACAGTGGGGAAGTCTGTGATGTTAGACAACCATCGATTCACAGAAGAGATTGAAAGAGAAGGAACAGGAATTTTTGATGGGTTCCAATTGATTTGGAGCAATGTATAGAGCCCTTTATAGTGAATATGAGTGATAATCCAAGATCATAGAACTCACCTGTGTGATCTTCTGCAAGGTATTTATGACCTTTTAGAAGATCAATTTGATTTCCTTTTCATTCAATAGCATCCATTGAGAAGTAGTGACTTCCATTACTGAAATGTTGCTTATGAGAGATTTCCAAATCTTTATATATATATATATATATATATATATATATATATATATATATATATATATATATATATATATATATATATAAAACTCAATGGGGGGACATTTATCATTGTTTGCTTTCGTAAGAAAATTCTAAAGGCATTATTTTTGTATGGGCCATGTATGTATCATACAGGGGGTTGATAAATTTGGAGCACATATAAACAAAACAAAAAAATTCACTTTTTTGCAACTTTTTACATTTTCTCAGGTGTGGGTTTTTTTTTGTAAGGGGTTTGCGCCTTTTTTCTCCCTAAGTACGACTTTTGCACATCATAAATTTGTCACCACTGAAAAGTCAAAACTGAAATTTGCTAAGGTAAGGCTGTTTGTAACTTTTTTCATACCCGCAAAAGTCGCACAATAAAGTGCTTAGGCGCACGTGCGATATTTTGTGCGCCCGGAGTAAGCAAAAAAAAATTCAAATAAAAAAATACCTTATAAATGTCCCCCAAAGTGTGTATATGTGTATGTTCCAGCATCACTTTCAAACAGCTGAAAATATTTTCATGAAACTTGGTAAACATGTTACTTGTATTTCAACTCAAAATAAAGTATAGCTAAATTGACCCTAAACTACCCTTAAGTCCAGGTAAGTCTATAAGACTTCCGCTACCTTGCTCAACAAGCTCTGCTCTGCTTCTTCGGGTGAGGGTGTGAGTCCATCTAGCAAGCCACACACCTCTCACAAAACCACGTCTCCTCCAGCAAAGCCACACACCTTTCTATTTTTAACCCTTTTTGTGAATCTGTCCAGCTTGCAAGTCATGCCCATTCCCACAAAGCCACACCCCCTTCTATTTTCAAACTACAATCTCTTCATCACAGCTCAGTCCCACTTGAAGATGCGATTTGAGGTCAGGATATGAGGACAGGATAAGATGTTGTGTTATGAGGTCGGGATATAAAGATGTCATATGAGGATGGGATATAAGGACAAGATTTGAGGTCGGCATATGAGGACAAGATATGAGGTTCGGGTATGAGGACAAGATATGAGGTTGGGATACAAGGATAGGATAAAAAGTCAGGATTTGAGGACAGAATATGAGGACGGGATATGAGGACGGGATATGAGGTCAGGATATAAGGAAAGCATATGAGGATGGGATATCAGGACAGGATATGAAGTAGTGATAAGAGGACGGAATATGAGGTCTGGATGTGTGGACAGAATATGAGGTTGTGATACGAGGATGGGATATGAGAATGGGATATAAGGTCTGGATATGAGGACGGGAAATGAAGTCTGGATATGAGGATGGGATATGAGGATGGCTACAAGGATGGAATATGAGGTCTGGATATGAGGACAGGATATGAGGTCGTGATACGAGGTTGGGATATGAGGATGGAATATGGGGTCGTAATATGGGGACGGCATATAAGAACAATAGCTTCCTCCTATGCTGCTTTTTCTTTTTAATGCAACCCCCCTGATAAACATGCATAACCTCTCTGCTCGTAGGTGCTACATTTTGAGATCCCGTGTATGCGCACTGAGATCTCCAGCATGGGTCAGCTAGGACTATCCCCAGGCACAGGCATGCATCAGGGACCAGCTGGGGAAGAGTACCAGTGCACCAATAATGATTTACTGATTTAGTTAGCAAACTTTTTTTTGTTAATAATATTGTCTATGATTTTTTTTATTTTTTTTATAGTGGGCTTTTTTAAATAGGATTTCCAATGTCAGCCTCCACTAAGTTAACATAATATGAATCTCAAATATCAGGGTATTTTTTATATATTGTTGCTCTGTAAATTTTGTTAAGAATCTTTAGTAGAGATTTATTGTTTTGCTTGATTCGAAATTTCAAATTTTGCCGTGAGCCACCAGCTGTTAGCATGCATTTGGGGAATTGGTTTGCCATGTTTGAAGCTGACTTTTCGTGAATTTAACAGAACAATAGACACATTATTTGGCCTTTTGTGTTATATAAAATATGAAATGTGCAATTGAGTAAACTAGGGGAAGGGACTCATCTTAAGGTTGGGGTTTTCAATGAATATCCATGTAATTTGTTTCATTCTGTTACAGAATCACTCCCATTGAGCCATTTTTTTTCCATTTCAGTACATCTGCATCAATGTGTTTCATTATCCTAACTTGGTAATGTGTTCACCAGTTTGTCCCACAGAAGAAGCTCACAGAGCCCTCCTCTCCCCATCCAGATATTTATACTGCTGTTCTCTCTATAAGATTAGGATGTGAAGTACACATAAACATACCCTGAGGCTGTGTTCAAACATTGCATTGCTTCTTGCCTTTTTTCAGTTTTTTTTTACAAGTGCTATTTTACAGCTATTGTGCAAATCATGGTTAAATGTGTCATTTAATAAAATAAAAGTAAAAAAAAAAAAAAAAAAAAAAAATATATATATATATATATATATATATATATATATATATATATATATTTATTTGTTATTGCTGCGTGCCGAAACATCCAACTATTAAAATATGATGTTAATGATCATATATGGGGACCTTCCTAAACATTAAAAAAAAAAAAAAAAATACCCAAATTGTCCAAAATTGCTGATTTTTTTGCTGATCACATCCTAGAAAAATGGAATAAAATGTGATCTAAAAGTCACATATTTACAAAAGTGGTACCGGTTAAAACTACTGATCAACCTGTATATGGAAAAGTAAATATGGGGTAAATGTTATAGGGGTCAGAATTTAAGAATACAATTTTTTTCAAGTAGTACAGTAACAGACAAGCATGTAAAGATGGGTATCATTTTAATCACATTGACCCACAGAATGAATATAACCTGTCAGTGGACTGCATAAAAACACAGTTTATCAAAGTTTGCTAATTTTTTTTTTCCATTTTCCCCCCACAAGTATAACTTTTTTTCATTCTGCCATACATTTTATGGTAAAATAAAAAGGTGCCATTACAAATTTCAATTGCTTGCAAAAAAATAAAAAATCAATGTGTCTGTGGATGGAAAAAAAAGGATTACGCCTCTTAGAAGGCAAGGAAGAAAAATGTAAGGGGGTTATCTAGGAAAAAATTTTAACACAAAAAAAACCTCAAAGAGGTACTTCTCTGGTGCCAGAAAGTTAAACTAATTTGCAAATTATTCCTATTAAAAAAAAATATTAATCATTCCAGTTCTTAAAGGGGTACTTTGTTTTTTTTTTTTTTTTTTTTTAAATCAACTGGTGCCAGAAAGTTAAACAGATTTGTAAATTACTTCTATAAAAAAATATTAATCCTTCCTGTACTTATTAGCTTCTGAATACTACAGCGGAAATTATTTTCTTTTTGAAACACAGAACTGTCTGCTGACATCATGACCACAGTGCTCTCTGCTGACACCTCTGTCCATTTTATGAACTGTCCAGAGCAGCATATGTTTGCTATGGGGATTTCCTTTTACCCTAAACAGTTCCTAAAATGGACAGAGATGTCAGCAGAGAGCACTGTGCTCATGATGTCAGCAGACAGCTCTGTGTTCCAAAAAGAAAAGAATTTCCGCTGTGGTATTCAGCAGCCAATAAGTACAGGAAGTATTAAGATTTTTTAATAGAAGTAATTTACAAATCTGTTTAACTTTCTGGCACCAGTTGATAAAAAAAAATAAAAAAATAAAACGTTTTTCACCGGAGTACCCATTTATCAGCTGCTGTATGCTCCAGAGGAAGCTGTGCAGTTTTTTCCAGTCTGACCACAGTGATCTCTGCTGCCACCTTTGTCTGTGTCAGGAATTGGAGCAAATCCCCATAGCAAACCTCTTCTGCTCGGGACAGTTCCTGACATGGACAGAGGTGTCAGCAGAGAGTATTGTGGTCAGACTGGTAAGAAGAACACAAGTTCCTCTGGAGCATACAGCAGCCGATAAGTACTGGAAGGATTAATATTTTTTAATAGAAGTAACTTACAAATATGTATAACTTCCTGGCATCAGTCGATTTGAATTATTTTTTCCCCCTCTGGAGAACCTCTTAAGGGGATAAACATTGACAAAGCTCTGTTGTTTCTGCCATGAAAGCTAACCAGGAACACCATGGTGCAATGTATCACAAGACCACCCCCACCCCCCACCACCCCCAATATGTCACAGATTTACAAAACCCAGAACATCTTGTATGATAAAAAAAAAAAAGATACAAACTGTGTTCCCTGCATTAATATTCTTTGCCACCTTGAACGGAAATAAATTAGAAAGGACGGAACATTTCAGTACTTACTATGTTACTAAATCTGTCTGGCCTGTTCTTTAATTCTCAGAGGCTGAATGCATCCCTTATATTTCGGAGTTTATGACTTGGATGTGCAGAAGACAATATATTTTGTGAAAATTGCTTTGCATGAATTTCTAGCATCTTGCTACTGCAAGTGATGTTGTAAAAAAAAAAAAAAATAAAGTTCTTGTTTATTTGATTGAAAAAGAATTAAGGCTTTATCGGGCATAGATGCCAACTCCGCACGTCTAATGCTCTCTTATATTATGTTGTGCATTAGTGTGTTTTGCTTAGTCTTGTGAAAAAAAATCGCAACATATTAATATGAGTCATTGCCAATCCACCTCGTCATCAGAGAAGGAATTCTTAGAGAAAATATTTTTTTTCCCCACAAATCTTGATATCATTGACATTTTGCTTTGCCAAGTCTCAGACAATTTTCTCTTATTTAATTGGCATTGGAAGAGTTTGATAAACTGTGCATATAAATTTGGCTGCTAGCGCCAACTGAGGATTTTAGTAATTTACCTTTATAGCTTTTGCGCCTGCAGAAGCCCATAGAGATGATGAAAATTACTTTCATTAAGTCCTAATGCTCTCTCTTATTAGTGGGACAAAAGACAGAGACAAAAAAAAAAATGGTGGTTGCAAGATAAAAAATAGAATGTAGGGCAGGGGTATTTGGGAAGTTTAGATTTGTTTTCATTTTAAATGGGTTCATTTTAGCATACAATTGATGGCAATGCCGCCTGCTGATCCTTCAAGTCAGCCCTTATTAATCTCAAACTTTTTAGTTCAAATAGGGTGCTTAGGGAGCTTAGTTTAGTTTTAGGTTCATGACTTTGCCAGCTTACAAGATGTGTTTAATATGTTTACCGTATTTTTCGCCGTATAAGACGCACTTTTTCTTCCCCAAAACTGGGGGGGAAAGTTTAGTCATGAACCTTAAACTAAACTAAGCACCCTATTTGAACTAAAAAGTCAACGGTCGGGACCCGCGGATAATACAGGACATCACCGATCGCGGTGCTGCCCTGTATTAACCCTTCAGACGCGGCGATCAAAGCTGACCGCCACGTCTGAAGGGAAAGTGACACTAACCCGGCTGCTCAGTCGGGCTGTTCGGGACCACCGCGGTGAAATCGCCGCGGTCCCGAACCGCTTACAGGACCTTACCTGCCTCCACGGTGTCTGCTTCATGGCGGGATCCCCTGCTTGGCCGGCACTCTCCTTCGACGTCATCACGTTGTCGCGCACGCCGTCCCATCATCCAATAGGAGCAGCGTGCGTAGCGACGTGATGAAGGCGACGGAGAGCGTGGATCCCGGGGAAGAAGACATCCGGAGAGTTGGGGACACCTATAAATTGGGTGCGTCTTATACACTGGTGCGTCCTATAGGGTGAAAAATACGGTAATTAATGAAATTACGCTCAATAGTGCCCCTTCAATGGGTCCTAGGACAGCTTGATAAACTATACTCTAAACTATGGTTTAGTTGTTCACGAGTTATTCATAGTTTTGGTCTTGATACAATTTCTTACAAAGTGATTCATTTCCATTAAGGGAATATGAACATGAAACATTTTAAATTGTTCATTTTGTTTTATTTTTCCTTATTAAAAAGAGACAAAGGGGGAAAAAAGTTCTTGCTGGACCAAAATTAGACAACAATTTCCTATAAGGGCTCTCGGGGAGCTTAGATCAGTTTCTGTCTCATAATGACATCAAGTTAAAACTTAATGATGTTTTAGTTATTGCAAGATACAAAATACAATGCAGGACAAGGGTATTTGGGAGGTTTAGATTAGTTTTGATTTTTAAAGGGGAACTCCCGTGGAAAACTATTATTATTATTTTTTTTTAATCAACTGGTGCCAGAAAGTTAAACAGATTTGTAAATTACTTCTATAAAAAATTCTTAATCCTTCCAGTACTTTTTAGGGGCTATATACTACAGAGGAAATGCTTTACTTTTTAGTTTTTGCTGATGTCATGACCAGAGTACTCTCTGCTGACTTCTGCTGCCCATTTTAGGAACTGTCCAGAACAGCATATGTTTGCTATGGGGATTTTCTCCTGTTCTGGACAGTTCCTCAAATGGACAGCAGAGGTCAGCAGAGAGCACTGTGGTCATGACATCAGAGAAATCTAAAAAAAGTAAAGCATTTCCTCTGTAGTATACAGCCCCTAAAAAGTACTGGAAGGATTAAGATTTTTTAATAGAAATAATTTACAAATCTGTTTAACTTTCTGGCACCAGTTGATTAAAAAAAAAAAAAAAGTTTTCCACGGGAGTACCCCTTTAAAGAGTTATTTTCAGCATAAAAATGAATAGCATAGTTCAATAAGGGTGACAATAAGGGTGCTCGTAGAGCTTAGATTAGTTTCAGGTATATGTTATGACTTCAAATAAAATTTTTGTGATTTATCACCTTTTACTAACATACAAAATATGCTTAATATGTTTAATAAATTAAATAACGCACAATGGGGTCCCTTCATTGGGTCCTAAGAAAGCTCGATAAACTGGACTCATGAATGTGATAGTTTTCCATAACCTGGTTTGGTTGCTTTTGAGTTATTCATAGTTTTTGTGTTAATACAATCTCTTTCAGAGTGATTCATTAAGGGAATATGAACATGAAACCTTTTCAAAATCTGTCGATTTGTTTTATGTTTCCTTATTCAACAGAGAGAAAAAAAGGTGGGGGGGGATTAGAATACTATATCCTATAAGGGCTCTTAGGGAGCTTAGATCAGTTTCTGTCTCGTGTTATGACATCAAGTTAAAACTGAAATGTTTTAGTTATTGATACATAAATAAATTTTAATCCCGACATCCATTTTCTACCTCTCTTTGCATAATGGAACACAATGTTATTTCACTCAGCGTAGACGTTTCACATCTGAATGGGAATTGTATATGTTCATGGATGGGAATTGTATATGTTCATGGAACCTTCATTCAAAGATCCTCTATATGTTTAACTTAAACATAAAAATATTTTGATTCTCTGCCCATTCTCTAGTTACTTCTGGAGTTTCAAGTGCATTTTTATAACAGAATATGTGTTAATGTGTGAAAGGTCTACATAGGGTGCTTTGATCATACAGTACCTAGTCTTCCCAGTTCTATAATCTAAAGAAGTCGGTGATAGCTTTAACCTGGTGGATGGAAATAAATTGTTTGGTGTCAATTCCCCTGATCAGTTAAAATTGTTTTTTATAATGCTCTCATAACAAGCATTATACCCACTGATCCTGCATAAGTGTTAGTCAAATGCATTATAGATAATGTATTAGTTTTTAAATGGGCAAGATTCAATATTATGTATTTATTTTTTATCCAAATAAGATATATACCGTATTTATTGGGGTATACCACGCACCGGCCTATAACACGCACCCTCATTTTACCAAGGATATTTGGGTAAAAAAAGTTTTTTACCCAAATATCCATGAAAAAATGAGGGTGCGTGTGTGTGCGTGTATACCCCGATATACCCCCAGGAAAGGCAGGGGGAGAGAGGCCGTCGCTGCCCGCTTCTCTCCCCCTGCCTTTCCTGGGGTCTAGAGCGCTGCTGTCGGCCCTTTTCACCCCCTGGTTATCGGCGCCGCTGCCCGTTCTGTCTCCCTGACTATCGGTGCCGGCGCCGATAGCCAGGGGGAGAGAAGCGGCGCCGACAGCCAGGGGGAGAGAAGGGGCAGCGGCACCCATTGCCGGCGCCGCTGCCCCGTTGCCTCCCCCCATCCCCGGTGGCATAATTACCTGAGTCCGGTCCGCGCTGCTCCAGGCCTCCGTCGTGCGTCCCCAGCGTCGTTGCTATGCACGGCGCGGCGCTCTGACGTCATGCGCCGCGCCGTTCAGCGCATAGCAATGACGCCGGGGACGCACGACGGAGGCCTGGAGCAGCGCGGACCGCCGATAACCAGGGGGTGAAAAGGGCCGACAGCAGCGCTCTAGACCCCAGGAAAGGCAGGGGGAGAGAAGCGGGCAGCGACGGCCTCTCTCTCCCTGCCTTTCCTGGGGGTGTATCGGCGTATGACACGCACACAGACTTTAGGCTAAAAATTTGCCTAAAAAGTGCGTGTTATACGCCGATAAATACGGTAAGTATGTACTATATATACAAAAAATATATATTTATACTGTATGGAATCCAAGCATATTTTTTTAGTTATATATATGATTGATGACTTCTATGTTCAGTTACAAAAATAGGAAATAGAAACACTGTACTTTATAGCCTTGGAAATCAATCACACAATTTACAGTTTGTAGAATATGTTTCCATTGATAGTGACTTTGTTTTACAGAAACACTAGACACATAAAACACATAAATAAATAGTATGGTGATCCTATAGGGAGTCTGTCTCCGTCATAGAAGCTGCAGGATCGAAACATCAGATCTGTTAGAATGCCATTTCCATACCTCTGGGTAGACCTGTCAGTAGCTCAAAACAGCTTAGAGGTCTACTTTAGGGTGTCAACTTCATGGCAAAGCTTGTACGGAGCTTGTACCGGTTTCCTTCGGATCCCTACTATGAAGCCCTAGGCTCTTGGCCTGCCAGCATATTTGGGCTCCATCTCATTCAGCGTATTATGAAAATAGCATACCCTAGCTCATAGGGAGGAAAAACTCTATAACAAGGCATTTGATGGAGCATGCCCCAATTTTGTTTCTGTTGAATTCCTTGAATCTAATGGCAAAAACCTCTGTATGCTTCTGTGTATGCTTACTGCTCCCTGCAATGTTGTACAACCAGGAATATGGACACATAGATAACATCATCCAATTACTATCTTATTTGTGTTGCTAAAAATGCATTGTTTTTAGATTTAGCAGATGTACATATATTTTCTGACAATCCTGCAGAGCACAAGTGCTACAGAATAGTATGTACATATTTATTTTGGGCTTAGCTTCATATTTAATTATTTTCCATATTATAAGATTTACAGGGTTTACACTATGAATTATGCATCCATAAGAATACCAGTTGTGGAGGATGAAAAACTTAGGTGGGTTATCCAGGGACAGAGTATATATATATATATATATATATATATATATATATATATATATATATATATATATATATATATATATTCTGGCTGTGGACATGTTAAACAGTTTCCTCTGACGGCCCCTATCCCAGTTTATCACTGCCTGTTCAGCCAATCACTGACTAGGAAAGGGCACCACTGCGGTTAGGCTGAGCAGGGAGCAGAGGATTTTTAGGTCTTTTCTGCAAGTATTTAGGCTTGCTTGCTTAAGCTACAACACTAGTTGTTTTTATGTATATGGGTACCAAATTCTCTACTCACCTGTGGGACCCACACCTCTCAAAACAGGGACTACCTGATGAACAGATATCAATACTTTGCAACAAAGAAGGAGTGGAAATGCTTCAATATTTAAAGGGAATCTGACTGCCACAATTCATATTCCAAAGTGCTAGAACCCCATGGTATCTTTCATAATACTGTTCGTGCTTTTATAACATGATTTTACAACACAATTTTTCTGTGTTATGGAAGCAAAGACAGATATTGTAAAGGTACCATGTGTCTCTTTGTCCTAGTAGCTATGCATATCAGAGCAAATATCAACCCATTAGGTTGAAAAAAAATGTGTGGAAACACAGATAAGGAAAAAGGGTACAAAATAATTCTTTTCTGTACTGAAAGTTCCCAAGAGCAAAGTGACCTCCGTAATTCTTATATGGAAGAAGTTTGATACATCCAGGACTGTTCCTTGAGCTGGCCACCCCACCAAACTAAGCAATGTTGGGAAAAGGGCCTTGGTAAGAGAAGCGACTAAGAACCCAATGGTCACTCTGGCTGAGCTCCAAAGATCCTTTGTGCAGATGGGAGAAACTTTTACAAGGTCAGTCATCACTTCAGCACTCTTTCTGGACTTTATTACAGAGTAGGCAGAGAGAAGAGAAACAAGTTATGGAAACTTAACTTTCTGGTCTCCATTCTAAGTATTAGGTCTGGAGGAAACCAGGCACTTGCCATCACCTGCTAAATATCATCCTTACAGTAAAGCATGGTGGGGGCAGCATCATGCTGTGAGGGAGTTCTTTGGTGGCTGGGACAGGGTGACTTGTCAGGGTGGAGATAAAGCTGAATGGAACAAAGTACAGATATATTCTTAATGGAAATCTGATTCAGAATACCTTCCAGGGTAGAAGGTTTACCTTCCAACAAGACAATGACCCTAAGAACACAGGCAAGACAACACAGGAGCAGCTTAGAGACAACTCTATGAATGTCCTTGAGTGAGTCCTGACCCAATTGAACATCTCTCGAGAGACCTGAAAATGGCTTCCACGACAGTCCCCATCCAACCTGACAGAGCTTGAGAGGATCTACAGAGAAGAATGGCAGAAAATCCCCAAATCCAGGTGTGTGAACCCTGTGGCCTCATCCCCAAGAAGACTGAAGGCTGGAATCACTGTCAAAGGGGCTTCAACTAAGTCCTGAGTAAAGGGTATGAATATTTATGTCACTGCAGGATAACATTTTTTCCTTTTTAATAAAATTTCTAACATTCTGTTTTCACTTTGTCACTATGGGTACTAAGCGCAGATTGTTTTTTAGATTTTAGCACAAGGCCGCAACATAACATAATGTGAAAGAAGCGAAAGAGTCTGAAGACTTTCCAAACACACCGTAGGTAGACAGATTGAATACAAACATATAAAACAGATTATCTTCCATAGCAAAGAGATAATCCATTAGGTTGGAAAATGATCATTGTTTTCACTTGACAGAACGCTGCCTCACAATACCCACCTACTTTTTCTGTAATATGAACACATTCGGCTCTAAATTTGGTAATAAGATAAATTTTTCCTCCGCTTCTGTCACCGTTACACAATTTATTAATTTGTTCTGTATGCTAACATCCGTGGCAAGCCAGGATATGCTGGCACAATATGAAAGAATTATGGAATGTATAAAGAGATTAGTCATTTGAGATAAGTGGTGGAGCAAGTAGCACTACATTTGGCCATATAAAAGACTGGGCAGAAGCTCGCTGACAATTTCAGGTCATGGAACAGTAGGCTGCAGATTTTTTTCTTGACCCGGGGCCAGCTATTTAAAGGAGGTTCACGGACTATACGGAGAGGAGATGGAAAATACAAGTGCAAAGAGGGGAAAGATGAAAGGGAAGTTTAGTGAGGTTAAATACAATATGATCTATTCATTATCCCAAAGTGCTTACGGGTCATCCATTGTCTGATCAGCCCTCTCTTCCAGAGAAGCCTTTATCAGTTGAGAAGAAAGTTCACCTCTGTTTCACTTTTCATATCCTACTTTTAGGATGAAATTGTTACAGGTGCATACATTATACAATATCAATACTATTTCTTAAAGAGACAGTAGATCGATGAAAGCAAACCTAGCTGTACTATCCCCAGCCCAATGTCCAAACAGTATCATCAAAGTAAATACACTAAAAGTATATCTATTTATATACCTATATTAACAGTATATATATATATATATATATATATATATATATATATATATATATATAAAAATTATTCATATGATTCATTTCTCATTGCATTTTTTGAATTTCTCTATTGCGTTTCTAAAATGGGCGCTGTACTTTATTTAAAAAAAATGAAGTTTTCTATGTTTTAAAAAAAGCTGCCACTAGGTGTCTCCCTACTTGTCCAGAGCACATTTCCCCCTATCTCTTGCACAGACTTTGGACTCCTGCTGGCCTGGCAGAAGTCCAAAATCAGGAAAGGCAGTCAAGAGTCCTGAGGAATGTGTGTGCAGCCTTAGCCAATCATAGTAGACAGAATGCAAGGAATGCGCAAAAACACTGGGACCAATTAAAAAAATTTAATGTGTTGCAAAAAAATGGAGATTTTTGTCTGAGAGTTTCCCATTGAGACTATAAGTACCTGTAGTTATGTCTAGTCTCACATACTGGAAGCTCCAGTGGAGAGGAAGGAAGGAAGGTGAGTATAACTGATTTATATATTTTTCACTGGACTGGACATAGTTGGAAATAAAATAAAATTGCCCCTTAAAAGAAAAATTCTGATGTTGGTCTGGTGGCTGGATTTAATTCTTCCCTAATTTCATAGCTTTAACCTTGCCTGCTGCTATAGAGTTCAGAGTATGGCTTTACATGGAGACTTTCTGATTGCTTTAGTCCCCAGCACGTTTCAGGCTATGAAGTTGCCCAGAGATTTTAACATGTATCCTGCTGCTAGACTAACGTTGGAGTTATGTTTAGGGTCTACTCTAATATATGTGTGAGTTTGCCCTCAAGAGATAAACTTTAATAGCAAAGTGATGGTCTCTAAACACTTCTATAAATGGAGGTGTCTTGTTATACATTTGAAGCTTATTTTTGTGTAAATGGATTGGCAGATCCAGCAGATTCTCTCGTAATCTGGTGGGTCAGTTTTATCTTCGGGGGAAAGTCCAGCCACTATGCTGATATAACCCCCAGAGTTTGTAGAATGAGAAAGCGGACTGGGAGATCAAGACGACAACCCCACAAAATATGAATTTGTAGATTAATTTACTGGGCTTGAATGAGTAGATTTTGAAAGTGCTAAAGTAAAAAGATATTCTATCACTTCTCAACATTCGCATAGAACTCTTTTAGTATAGACCAGATGAGGATGACCTCTATTAAATGGGGTTACTTTACAGCCAAACCAGCAGTATAC
>NW_026609816.1:0-24078 GCF_029499605.1 Hyla sarda
TATACTTTAGACTGTATCTAAACCTGCTCCAACATGGACTGACATTCTGGCCTACTTTCAGCCGATGCGACTTGTCTGTCGCTGAACAGTCGCTTTTTATGTATTCAGCACCTATGTATAATGTTGTAAAAATGCTCTAGAAGCTAAAGTCGCAGAAATGTCACACATATTTGGCCTGCAACTTTCTGTGCGACAAATTCAGACAGGAAAAATCAGTATAAATCCTTAGAAAATTATCCCCCAGTGTCTCCATCTGCTGGCGGTATTGAATAAGCATTGCTGCACTGATGGGGTATGCATTAGACGAAAAAAAAGAAGAAAAAGAAGAATAATACGCCCAGAAAAGAGGCGAAAAGGAGAAAAACGTAAAAAAACGTGAAAAAAAAGTAAGAGGAAGAGAAGGGAAAAAAAGGTGGAAATGGGTTTAAAAGTGATTTCGGCGGAGAAATATATATATATATATATATATATATATATATATATATATACGCGCACACACACACATATATATAAACGTATTCTCCGTTGAGATATTGCAGCCGCTGCTGTGTCCAGGCCCAGGAGCCTTAGCACTGTGCTGTGATGTCACTCAATACCACTGACATCACTAGGTGTAAACAACATCTCTCCTTTGCTGTGTATGTGACTATGGAGCTGTTTGGTGATGTCGTCTATTATGGCCTTCATAGAAGCAACAGGAGATTGTTGCATCCATCTAGAACCCTCAGAACTACAGTGCTATGATGTCACTCACTTCCACAGGCCTTGCAGAGTGTAAACAACAACAACCCAGCTTTGTTGTGTATGTAACCATAGGGATTTGTGATGTCACCTAGAACCTTCACAGCAGCGACAGCTTTATGAGGAGCATCAGCACTGCTCTGCCTGAGCAGAACCATCACCGCCATAGGTTGTCAAATAACCCGGGTTTAACCCACACAGGTAAGTCCAATGGGGTGCAGGCATGTCCTCTATGCTTACAGCTTCCCGTGGGTGTTGGTTTGATACCGTTTGGGGACAGCCAAGGAGGCATCTGCAGGCAACAAAGGTAGGTGTGTGCTTGTGTGTGTGTTTCCTATGCAGATCCTAAGCCCAGTGTCACATGCAAGTAGGAGGAGTAAGAAGGGTTCCTGACAAATCCGGGTTATGGATTGCATTTAAAAAGGCCCCGTGGGAGTGCAATGGGCCCCTGTCTTGCTGCTTAGCAATAATGGTATGGGTTTAGGTTCTGCTGTGTGTACTGGTGGTTGACTGCCCCCCAGCCCAGAGTGTGCATGGAAAATTGTCTGGCAGCCTCCCTGACAGCAAGCAGTGATAGTGCCCATGAAGGGCACCTTGTTGGGCCCGCCCCTTTCACGGTTATCGCTTCTCGGCCTTTTGGCTAAGATCAAGTGTAGTATCTGTTCTTATCAGTTTAATATCTGATACGTCCCCTATCTGGGGACCATATATTAAATGGATTTTTGAGAACGGGGGCCGATTTCGAAGCTTGCTTCCGTCGCCCTATGCATTGACCCGATATGGCAGTATCTTCGGGTACAGTGCACCACCCCCTTACAGGGTTAAAAAGAAAGATTCCTACTTTCATTGCTACCTGCTTGCTGGCTAGCCAGCTAGCCAGCCCTGTGAGCCTTGCTGCTGCTGCAGCCAAAAAACAAAAGGTGGTGCTGCTGCTGCTTCTGCTGCTTCTGCTTCTGCTTGTGTCTGGCCGCTGTTGGAGCGTCCAGGCACAGGACTTCTGCTGCTGCTGACTAAATGGCCTCCTTAATTGGATCATTTGAGTAGCCAGCACACCTGTGCAGGTAGGGCATGACATGATAGGCAGCTGCCTTGATAGCGGGTGGGTGCTGAATGTTCCTAATTGACAAAATAAGATTAATGCTTATGAAGAAATATAAAATCTCATCCCTTCCCCAATATCGCGCCACACCCCTACCCCTTAATTCCCTGGTTGAACTTGATGGACATATGTCTTTTTTCGACCGTACTAACTATGTAACTATGTAACATAACATGGGGGGGGGGGGTCTCCTGGCTGTTCACACAGGTGTGTCATTGCTGTACATTGACCATGCATTGCTTCTGTGGTATTGCAAAGGCAAAGACAAATGCTTCCAGCCATCCATTGCACTAATGGATTGGTCATCAGCTGGCTGTCTATGTCCCGCATCAATATAGACCAAAGTACAGAGGGTTAGGCTATGCTATTGTGCACCTACCTGATGCATCAGAAGGTGCGAGGCCCTTGCTAAATTCTGTGCACAGACTTTGAGATCTATACTTTAGACTGTATCTAAACCTGCTCCAACATGGACTGACATTCTGGCCTACTTTCAGCCGATGCGACTTGTCTGTCGCTGAACAGTCGCTTTTTATGTATTCAGCACCTATGTATAATGTTGTAAAAATGCTCTAGAAGCTAAAGTCGCAGAAATGTCACACATATTTGGCCTGCAACTTTCTGTGCGACAAATTCAGACAGGAAAAATCAGTATAAATCCTTAGAAAATTATCCCCCAGTGTCTCCATCTGCTGGCGGTATTGAATAAGCATTGCTGCACTGATGGGGTATGCATTAGACGAAAAAAAAGAAGAAAAAGAAGAATAATACGCCCAGAAAAGAGGCGAAAAGGAGAAAAACGTAAAAAAACGTGAAAAAAAAGTAAGAGGAAGAGAAGGGAAAAAAAGGTGGAAATGGGTTTAAAAGTGATTTCGGCGGAGAAATATATATATATATATATATATATATATATATATATATATACGCGCACACACACACATATATATAAACGTATTCTCCGTTGAGATATTGCAGCCGCTGCTGTGTCCAGGCCCAGGAGCCTTAGCACTGTGCTGTGATGTCACTCAATACCACTGACATCACTAGGTGTAAACAACATCTCTCCTTTGCTGTGTATGTGACTATGGAGCTGTTTGGTGATGTCGTCTATTATGGCCTTCATAGAAGCAACAGGAGATTGTTGCATCCATCTAGAACCCTCAGAACTACAGTGCTATGATGTCACTCACTTCCACAGGCCTTGCAGAGTGTAAACAACAACAACCCAGCTTTGTTGTGTATGTAACCATAGGGATTTGTGATGTCACCTAGAACCTTCACAGCAGCGACAGCTTTATGAGGAGCATCAGCACTGCTCTGCCTGAGCAGAACCATCACCGCCATAGGTTGTCAAATAACCCGGGTTTAACCCACACAGGTAAGTCCAATGGGGTGCAGGCATGTCCTCTATGCTTACAGCTTCCCGTGGGTGTTGGTTTGATACCGTTTGGGGACAGCCAAGGAGGCATCTGCAGGCAACAAAGGTAGGTGTGTGCTTGTGTGTGTGTTTCCTATGCAGATCCTAAGCCCAGTGTCACATGCAAGTAGGAGGAGTAAGAAGGGTTCCTGGCAAATCCGGGTTATGGATTGCATTTAAAAAGGCCCCGTGGGAGTGCAATGGGCCCCTGTCTTGCTGCTTAGCAATAATGGTATGGGTTTAGGTTCTGCTGTGTGTACTGGTGGTTGACTGCCCCCCAGCCCAGAGTGTGCATGGAAAATTGTCTGGCAGCCTCCCTGACAGCAAGCAGTGATAGTGCCCATGAAGGGCACCTTGTTGGGCCCGCCCCTTTCACGGTTATCGCTTCTCGGCCTTTTGGCTAAGATCAAGTGTAGTATCTGTTCTTATCAGTTTAATATCTGATACGTCCCCTATCTGGGGACCATATATTAAATGGATTTTTGAGAACGGGGGCCGATTTCGAAGCTTGCTTCCGTCGCCCTATGCATTGACCCGATATGGCAGTATCTTCGGGTACAGTGCACCACCCCCTTACAGGGTTAAAAAGAAAGATTCCTACTTTCATTGCTACCTGCTTGCTGGCTAGCCAGCTAGCCAGCCCTGTGGGCCTTGCTGCTGCTGCAGCCAAAAAACAAAAGGTGGTGCTGCTGCTGCTTCTGCTGCTTCTGCTTCTGCTTGTGTCTGGCCGCTGTTGGAGCGTCCAGGCACAGGACTTCTGCTGCTGCTGACTAAATGGCCTCCTTAATTGGATCATTTGAGTAGCCAGCACACCTGTGCAGGTAGGGCATGACATGATAGGCAGCTGCCTTGATAGCGGGTGGGTGCTGAATGTTCCTAATTGACAAAATAAGATTAATGCTTATGAAGAAATATAAAATCTCATCCCTTCCCCAATATCGCGCCACACCCCTACCCCTTAATTCCCTGGTTGAACTTGATGGACATATGTCTTTTTTCGACCGTACTAACTATGTAACTATGTAACATAACATGGGGGGGGGGGGTCTCCTGGCTGTTCACACAGGTGTGTCATTGCTGTACATTGACCATGCATTGCTTCTGTGGTATTGCAAAGGCAAAGACAAATGCTTCCAGCCATCCATTGCACTAATGGATTGGTCATCAGCTGGCTGTCTATGTCCCGCATCAATATAGACCAAAGTACAGAAGGTTAGGCTATGCTATTGTGCACCTACCTGATGCATCAGAAGGTGCGAGGCCCTTGCTAAATTCTGTGCACAGACTTTGAGATCTATACTTTAGACTGTATCTAAACCTGCTCCAACATGGACTGACATTCTGGCCTACTTTCAGCCGATGCGACTTGTCTGTCGCTGAACAGTCGCTTTTTATGTATTCAGCACCTATGTATAATGTTGTAAAAATGCTCTAGAAGCTAAAGTCGCAGAAATGTCACACATATTTGGCCTGCAACTTTCTGTGCGACAAATTCAGACAGGAAAAATCAGTATAAATCCTTAGAAAATTATCCCCCAGTGTCTCCATCTGCTGGCGGTATTGAATAAGCATTGCTGCACTGATGGGGTATGCATTAGACGAAAAAAAAGAAGAAAAAGAAGAATAATACGCCCAGAAAAGAGGCGAAAAGGAGAAAAACGTAAAAAAACGTGAAAAAAAAGTAAGAGGAAGAGAAGGGAAAAAAAGGTGGAAATGGGTTTAAAAGTGATTTCGGCGGAGAAATGTATATATATATATATATATATATATATATATATATATATATATACGCGCACACACACACATATATATAAACGTATTCTCCGTTGAGATATTGCAGCCGCTGCTGTGTCCAGGCCCAGGAGCCTTAGCACTGTGCTGTGATGTCACTCAATACCACTGACATCACTAGGTGTAAACAACATCTCTCCTTTGCTGTGTATGTGACTATGGAGCTGTTTGGTGATGTCGTCTATTATGGCCTTCATAGAAGCAACAGGAGATTGTTGCATCCATCTAGAACCCTCAGAACTACAGTGCTATGATGTCACTCACTTCCACAGGCCTTGCAGAGTGTAAACAACAACAACCCAGCTTTGTTGTGTATGTAACCATAGGGATTTGTGATGTCACCTAGAACCTTCACAGCAGCGACAGCTTTATGAGGAGCATCAGCACTGCTCTGCCTGAGCAGAACCATCACCGCCATAGGTTGTCAAATAACCCGGGTTTAACCCACACAGGTAAGTCCAATGGGGTGCAGGCATGTCCTCTATGCTTACAGCTTCCCGTGGGTGTTGGTTTGATACCGTTTGGGGACAGCCAAGGAGGCATCTGCAGGCAACAAAGGTAGGTGTGTGCTTGTGTGTGTGTTTCCTATGCAGATCCTAAGCCCAGTGTCACATGCAAGTAGGAGGAGTAAGAAGGGTTCCTGGCAAATCCGGGTTATGGATTGCATTTAAAAAGGCCCCGTGGGAGTGCAATGGGCCCCTGTCTTGCTGCTTAGCAATAATGGTATGGGTTTAGGTTCTGCTGTGTGTACTGGTGGTTGACTGCCCCCCAGCCCAGAGTGTGCATGGAAAATTGTCTGGCAGCCTCCCTGACAGCAAGCAGTGATAGTGCCCATGAAGGGCACCTTGTTGGGCCCGCCCCTTTCACGGTTATCGCTTCTCGGCCTTTTGGCTAAGATCAAGTGTAGTATCTGTTCTTATCAGTTTTCATGCTGGTGGGGATGGGTGCTGCATGGAGGATGCAGGTGTACCAGGGCTTTCCGGGGCTGGTTCTGAGGAATCAGCTCGACGGCTGCCCCGATGTGACCTGTTCCCTCCGGGTCTCGCCATGAGGCTGAGAGGGTCTAGAGCCGAGGTACTTTTGTGCCTCGGGGAGTGGTGACCCCGAGGTGCCGAAACTCACTGGGAGAATAGGCTCACTGAGTTGAAGCACGGGCACCATAATCTCTTCACCTTGTGGCACTCACCTCTTGATTCCCGGCCTTCTGGCTAGGATCAGAGAAATTTTTATAGATCCGGCCGGATGTCCGGGCAGTATATCTGCACACATTCACTTATTTATTTCCTTTTTGTCTCACTGTGTCACCTTTTGCGTGTTGTGTGTTCACAGGATTTGTCAGGATGCGGTAGCCCTTCTGGGTGTCCCTCCTGGCGGTCTAGGGGAGGTGTGTGTGGCCATTAGGTTCCGCACCTCCCTGCAAACACCCCGGGTACTCCTGCTTTGGCAGGGTACCTACCGTAATCGGCTCTGCGGGCAGATACCTTGGCCAACGCCAAGGGGGATGCCGGGAGCATTTGTGGTCCCCTAGTAGCTTCGGCGAAAAGGGACATCGAACCTGGAACCTCGCAGGTACCTTTTGGTCCGGAGGCGAAGGGTAAGGTTTGTTGGGGGGCCTCTCTCCTATCGGAGAAGGGCTTGCGATAGACCGCATCCTTTGTGCACGTTTTTTTAGTGTAACACGTTTGCACTTTTTCTTGCACTTTGGGTGAATCGAAAGCACGTTCCTCGGCTTTAGATAAAAAAAAAAAAAAAAAATCTGTTCTTATCAGTTTAATATCTGATACGTCCCCTATCTGGGGACCATATATTAAATGGATTTTTGAGAACGGGGGCCGATTTCGAAGCTTGCTTCCGTCGCCCTATGCATTGACCCGATATGGCAGTATCTTCGGGTACAGTGCACCACCCCCTTACAGGGTTAAAAAGAAAGATTCCTACTTTCATTGCTACCTGCTTGCTGGCTAGCCAGCTAGCCAGCCCTGTGGGCCTTGCTGCTGCTGCAGCCAAAAAACAAAAGGTGGTGCTGCTGCTGCTTCTGCTGCTTCTGCTTCTGCTTGTGTCTGGCCGCTGTTGGAGCGTCCAGGCACAGGACTTCTGCTGCTGCTGACTAAATGGCCTCCTTAATTGGATCATTTGAGTATCCAGCACACCTGTGCAGGTAGGGCATGACATGATAGGCAGCTGCCTTGATAGCGGGTGGGTGCTGAATGTTCCTAATTGACAAAATAAGATTAATGCTTATGAAGAAATATAAAATCTCATCCCTTCCCCAATATCGCGCCACACCCCTACCCCTTAATTCCCTGGTTGAACTTGATGGACATATGTCTTTTTTCGACCGTACTAACTATGTAACTATGTAACATAACATGGGGGGGGGGGGGGGGTCTCCTGGCTGTTCACACAGGTGTGTCATTGCTGTACATTGACCATGCATTGCTTCTGTGGTATTGCAAAGGCAAAGACAAATGCTTCCAGCCATCCATTGCACTAATGGATTGGTCATCAGCTGGCTGTCTATGTCCCGCATCAATATAGACCAAAGTACAGAGGGTTAGGCTATGCTATTGTGCACCTACCTGATGCATCAGAAGGTGCGAGGCCCTTGCTAAATTCTGTGCACAGACTTTGAGATCTATACTTTAGACTGTATCTAAACCTGCTCCAACATGGACTGACATTCTGGCCTACTTTCAGCCGATGCGACTTGTCTGTCGCTGAACAGTCGCTTTTTATGTATTCAGCACCTATGTATAATGTTGTAAAAATGCTCTAGAAGCTAAAGTCGCAGAAATGTCACACATATTTGGCCTGCAACTTTCTGTGCGACAAATTCAGACAGGAAAAATCAGTATAAATCCTTAGAAAATTATCCCCCAGTGTCTCCATCTGCTGGCGGTATTGAATAAGCATTGCTGCACTGATGGGGTATGCATTAGACGAAAAAAAAGAAGAAAAAGAAGAATAATACGCCCAGAAAAGAGGCGAAAAGGAGAAAAACGTAAAAAAACGTGAAAAAAAAGTAAGAGGAAGAGAAGGGAAAAAAAGGTGGAAATGGGTTTAAAAGTGATTTCGGCGGAGAAATATATATATATATATATATATATATATATATATATATATACGCGCACACACACACATATATATAAACGTATTCTCCGTTGAGATATTGCAGCCGCTGCTGTGTCCAGGCCCAGGAGCCTTAGCACTGTGCTGTGATGTCACTCAATACCACTGACATCACTAGGTGTAAACAACATCTCTCCTTTGCTGTGTATGTGACTATGGAGCTGTTTGGTGATGTCGTCTATTATGGCCTTCATAGAAGCAACAGGAGATTGTTGCATCCATCTAGAACCCTCAGAACTACAGTGCTATGATGTCACTCACTTCCACAGGCCTTGCAGAGTGTAAACAACAACAACCCAGCTTTGTTGTGTATGTAACCATAGGGATTTGTGATGTCACCTAGAACCTTCACAGCAGCAACAGCTTTATGAGGAGCATCAGCACTGCTCTGCCTGAGCAGAACCATCACCGCCATAGGTTGTCAAATAACCCGGGTTTAACCCACACAGGTAAGTCCAATGGGGTGCAGGCATGTCCTCTATGCTTACAGCTTCCCGTGGGTGTTGGTTTGATACCGTTTGGGGACAGCCAAGGAGGCATCTGCAGGCAACAAAGGTAGGTGTGTGCTTGTGTGTGTGTTTCCTATGCAGATCCTAAGCCCAGTGTCACATGCAAGTAGGAGGAGTAAGAAGGGTTCCTGGCAAATCCGGGTTATGGATTGCATTTAAAAAGGCCCCGTGGGAGTGCAATGGGCCCCTGTCTTGCTGCTTAGCAATAATGGTATGGGTTTAGGTTCTGCTGTGTGTACTGGTGGTTGACTGCCCCCCAGCCCAGAGTGTGCATGGAAAATTGTCTGGCAGCCTCCCTGACAGCAAGCAGTGATAGTGCCCATGAAGGGCACCTTGTTGGGCCCGCCCCTTTCACGGTTATCGCTTCTCGGCCTTTTGGCTAAGATCAAGTGTAGTATCTGTTCTTATCAGTTTAATATCTGATACGTCCCCTATCTGGGGACCATATATTAAATGGATTTTTGAGAACGGGGGCCGATTTCGAAGCTTGCTTCCGTCGCCCTATGCATTGACCCGATATGGCAGTATCTTCGGGTACAGTGCACCACCCCCTTACAGGGTTAAAAAGAAAGATTCCTACTTTCATTGCTACCTGCTTGCTGGCTAGCCAGCTAGCCAGCCCTGTGGGCCTTGCTGCTGCTGCAGCCAAAAAACAAAAGGTGGTGCTGCTGCTGCTGCTGCTTCTGCTGCTTCTGCTTCTGCTTGTGTCTGGCCGCTGTTGGAGCGTCCAGGCACAGGACTTCTGCTGCTGCTGACTAAATGGCCTCCTTAATTGGATCATTTGAGTAGCCAGCACACCTGTGCAGGTAGGGCATGACATGATAGGCAGCTGCCTTGATAGCGGGTGGGTGCTGAATGTTCCTAATTGACAAAATAAGATTAATGTTTATGAAGAAATATAAAATCTCATCCCTTCCCCAATATCGCGCCACACCCCTACCCCTTAATTCCCTGGTTGAACTTGATGGACATATGTCTTTTTTCGACCGTACTAACTATGTAACTATGTAACATAACATGGGGGGGGGGGGGTGTCTCCTGGCTGTTCACACAGGTGTGTCATTGCTGTACATTGACCATGCATTGCTTCTGTGGTATTGCAAAGGCAAAGACAAATGCTTCCAGCCATCCATTGCACTAATGGATTGGTCATCAGCTGGCTGTCTATGTCCCGCATCAATATAGACCAAAGTACAGAGGGTTAGGCTATGCTATTGTGCACCTACCTGATGCATCAGAAGGTGCGAGGCCCTTGCTAAATTCTGTGCACAGACTTTGAGATCTATACTTTAGACTGTATCTAAACCTGCTCCAACATGGACTGACATTCTGGCCTACTTTCAGCCGATGCGACTTGTCTGTCGCTGAACAGTCGCTTTTTATGTATTCAGCACCTATGTATAATGTTGTAAAAATGCTCTAGAAGCTAAAGTCGCAGAAATGTCACACATATTTGGCCTGCAACTTTCTGTGCGACAAATTCAGACAGGAAAAATCAGTATAAATCCTTAGAAAATTATCCCCCAGTGTCTCCATCTGCTGGCGGTATTGAATAAGCATTGCTGCACTGATGGGGTATGCATTAGACGAAAAAAAAGAAGAAAAAGAAGAATAATACGCCCAGAAAAGAGGCGAAAAGGAGAAAAACGTAAAAAAACGTGAAAAAAAAGTAAGAGGAAGAGAAGGGAAAAAAAGGTGGAAATGGGTTTAAAAGTGATTTCGGCGGAGAATATATATATATATATATATATATATATATATATATATATACGCGCACACACACACACATATATAAACGTATTCTCCGTTGAGATATTGCAGCCGCTGCTGTGTCCAGGCCCAGGAGCCTTAGCACTGTGCTGTGATGTCACTCAATACCACTGACATCACTAGGTGTAAACAACATCTCTCCTTTGCTGTGTATGTGACTATGGAGCTGTTTGGTGATGTCGTCTATTATGGCCTTCATAGAAGCAACAGGAGATTGTTGCATCCATCTAGAACCCTCAGAACTACAGTGCTATGATGTCACTCACTTCCACAGGCCTTGCAGAGTGTAAACAACAACAACCCAGCTTTGTTGTGTATGTAACCATAGGGATTTGTGATGTCACCTAGAACCTTCACAGCAGCGACAGCTTTATGAGGAGCATCAGCACTGCTCTGCCTGAGCAGAACCATCACCGCCATAGGTTGTCAAATAACCCGGGTTTAACCCACACAGGTAAGTCCAATGGGGTGCAGGCATGTCCTCTATGCTTACAGCTTCCCGTGGGTGTTGGTTTGATACCGTTTGGGGACAGCCAAGGAGGCATCTGCAGGCAACAAAGGTAGGTGTGTGCTTGTGTGTGTGTTTCCTATGCAGATCCTAAGCCCAGTGTCACATGCAAGTAGGAGGAGTAAGAAGGGTTCCTGGCAAATCCGGGTTATGGATTGCATTTAAAAAGGCCCCGTGGGAGTGCAATGGGCCCCTGTCTTGCTGCTTAGCAATAATGGTATGGGTTTAGGTTCTGCTGTGTGTACTGGTGGTTGACTGCCCCCCAGCCCAGAGTGTGCATGGAAAATTATCTGGCAGCCTCCCTGACAGCAAGCAGTGATAGTGCCCATGAAGGGCACCTTGTTGGGCCCGCCCCTTTCACGGTTATCGCTTCTCGGCCTTTTGGCTAAGATCAAGTGTAGTATCTGTTCTTATCAGTTTAATATCTGATACGTCCCCTATCTGGGGACCATATATTAAATGGATTTTTGAGAACGGGGGCCGATTTCGAAGCTTGCTTCCGTCGCCCTATGCATTGACCCGATATGGCAGTATCTTCGGGTACAGTGCACCACCCCCTTACAGGGTTAAAAAGAAAGATTCCTACTTTCATTGCTACCTGCTTGCTGGCTAGCCAGCTAGCCAGCCCTGTGGGCCTTGCTGCTGCTGCAGCCAAAAAACAAAAGGTGGTGCTGCTGCTGCTTCTGCTGCTTCTGCTTCTGCTTGTGTCTGGCCGCTGTTGGAGCGTCCAGGCACAGGACTTCTGCTGCTGCTGACTAATGGCCTCCTTAATTGGATCATTTGAGTAGCCAGCACACCTTTGCAGGTAGGGCATGACATGATAGGCAGCTGCCTTGATAGCGGTGTGGGTGCTGAATGTTCCTAATTGACAAAATAAGATTAATGCTTATGAAGAAATATAAAATCTCATCCCTTCCCCAATATCGCGCCACACCCCTACCCTTAATTCCCTGGTTGAACTTGATGGACATATGTCTTTTTTCGACCGTACTAACTATGTAACTATGTAACATAACATGGGGGGGGGGGGGGGGGTCTCCTGGCTGTTCACACAGGTGTGTCATTGCTGTACATTGACCATGCATTGCTTCTGTGGTATTGCAAAGGCAAAGACAAATGCTTCCAGCCATCCATTGCACTAATGGATTGGTCATCAGCTGGCTGTCTATGTCCCGCATCAATATAGACCAAAGTACAGAGGGTTAGGCTATGCTATTGTGCACCTACCTGATGCATCAGAAGGTGCGAGGCCCTTGCTAAATTCTGTGCACAGACTTTGAGATCTATACTTTAGACTGTATCTAAACCTGCTCCAACATGGACTGACATTCTGGCCTACTTTCAGCCGATGCGACTTGTCTGTCGCTGAACAGTCGCTTTTTATGTATTCAGCACCTATGTATAATGTTGTAAAAATGCTCTAGAAGCTAAAGTCGCAGAAATGTCACACATATTTGGCCTGCAACTTTTCTGTGCGACAAATTCAGACAGGGAAAAATCAGTATAAATCCTTAGAAAATTATCCCCCAGTGTCTCCATCTGCTGGCGGTATTGAATAAGCATTGCTGCACTGATGGGGTATGCATTAGACGAAAAAAAGAAGAAAAAGAAGAATAATACGCCCAGAAAAGAGGCGAAAAGGAGAAAAACGTAAAAAAACGTGAAAAAAAAGTAAGAGGAAGAGAAGGGGAAAAAAGGTGGAAATGGGTTTAAAAGTGATTTCGGCGGAGAAATATATATATATATATATATATATATATATATATATATATATACGCGCACACACACACATATATATAAACGTATTCTCCGTTGAGATATTGCAGCCGCTGCTGTGTCCAGGCCCAGGAGCCTTAGCACTGTGCTGTGATGTCACTCAATACCACTGACATCACTAGGTGTAAACAACATCTCTCCTTTGCTGTGTATGTGACTATGGAGCTGTTTGGTGATGTCGTCTATTATGGCCTTCATAGAAGCAACAGGAGATTGTTGCATCCATCTAGAACCCTCAGAACTACAGTGCTATGATGTCACTCACTTCCACAGGCCTTGCAGAGTGTAAACAACAACAACCCAGCTTTGTTGTGTATGTAACCATAGGGATTTGTGATGTCACCTAGAACCTTCACAGCAGCGACAGCTTTATGAGGAGCATCAGCACTGCTCTGCCTGAGCAGAACCATCACCGCCATAGGTTGTCAAATAACCCGGGTTTAACCCACACAGGTAAGTCCAATGGGGGTGCAGGCATGTCCTCTATGCTTACAGCTTCCCGTGGGTGTTGGTTTGATACCGTTTGGGGACAGCCAAGGAGGCATCTGCAGGCAACAAAGGTAGGTGTGTGCTTGTGTGTGTGTTTCCTATGCAGATCCTAAGCCCAGTGTCACATGCAAGTAGGAGGAGTAAGAAGGGTTCCTGGCAAATCCGGGTTATGGATTGCATTTAAAAAGGCCCGTGGGAGTGCAATGGGCCCCTGTCTTGCTGCTTAGCAATAATGGTATGGGTTTAGGTTCTGCTGTGTGTACTGGTGGTTGACTGCCCCCCAGCCCAGAGTGTGCATGGAAAATTGTCTGGCAGCCTCCCTGACAGCAAGCAGTGATAGTGCCCATGAAGGGCACCTTGTTGGGCCCGCCCCTTTCACGGTTATCGCTTCTCGGCCTTTTGGCTAAGATCAAGTGTAGTATCTGTTCTTATCAGTTTAATATCTGATACGTCCCCTATCTGGGGACCATATATTAAATGGATTTTTGAGAACGGGGGCCGATTTCGAAGCTTGCTTCCGTCGCCCTATGCATTGACCCGATATGGCAGTATCTTCGGGTACAGTGCACCACCCCCTTACAGGGTTAAAAAGAAAGATTCCTACTTTCATTGCTACCTGCTTGCTGGCTAGCCAGCTAGCCAGCCCTGTGGGCCTTGCTGCTGCTGCAGCCAAAAAACAAAAGGTGGTGCTGCTGCTGCTGCTTCTGCTGCTTCTGCTTCTGCTTGTGTCTGGCCGCTGTTGGAGCGTCCAGGCACAGGACTTCTGCTGCTGCTGACTAAATGGCCTCCTTAATTGGATCATTTGAGTAGCCAGCACACCTGTGCAGGTAGGGCATGACATGATAGGCAGCTGCCTTGATAGCGGGTGGGTGCTGAATGTTCCTAATTGACAAAATAAGATTAATGCTTATGAAGAAATATAAAATCTCATCCCTTCCCCAATATCGCGCCACACCCCTACCCCTTAATTCCCTGGTTGAACTTGATGGACATATGTCTTTTTCGACCGTACTAACTATGTAACTATGTAACATAACATGGGGGGGGGGGGGGGGGTGTCTCCTGGCTGTTCACACAGGTGTGTCATTGCTGTACATTGACCATGCATTGCTTCTGTGGTATTGCAAAGGCAAAGACAAATGCTTCCAGCCATCCATTGCACTAATGGATTGGTCATCAGCTGGCTGTCTATGTCCCGCATCAATATAGACCAAAGTACAGAGGGTTAGGCTATGCTATTGTGCACCTACCTGATGCATCAGAAGGTGCGAGGCCCTTGCTAAATTCTGTGCACAGACTTTGAGATCTATACTTTAGACTGTATCTAAACCTGCTCCAACATGGACTGACATTCTGGCCTACTTTCAGCCGATGCGACTTGTCTGTCGCTGAACAGTCGCTTTTTATGTATTCAGCACCTATGTATAATGTTGTAAAAATGCTCTAGAAGCTAAAGTCGCAGAAATGTCACACATATTTGGCCTGCAACTTTCTGTGCGACAAATTCAGACAGGAAAAATCAGTATAAATCCTAGAAAATTATCCCCAGTGTCTCCATCTGCTGGCGGTATTGAATAAGCATTGCTGCACTGATGGGGTATGCATTAGACGAAAAAAAAGAAGAAAAAGAAGAATAATACGCCCAGAAAAGAGGCGAAAAGGAGAAAAACGTAAAAAAACGTGAAAAAAAAGTAAGAGGAAGAGAAGGGAAAAAAAGGTGGAAATGGGTTTAAAAGTGATTTCGGCGGAGAAATATATATATATATATATATATATATATATATATATATATACGCGCACACACACACATATATATAAACAGATTCTCCGTTGAGATATTGCAGCCGCTGCTGTGTCCAGGCCCAGGAGCCTTAGCACTGTGCTGTGATGTCACTCAATACCACTGACATCACTAGGTGTAAACAACATCTCTCCTTTGCTGTGTATGTGGACTATGGAGCTGTTGGTGATGTCGTCTATTATGGCCTTCATAGAAGCAACAGGAGATTGTTTGCATCCATCTAGAACCCTCAGAACTACAGTGCTATGATGTCACTCACTTCCACAGGCCTTGCAGAGTGTAAACAACAACAACCCAGCTTTGTTGTGTATGTAACCATAGGGATTTGTGATGTCACCTAGAACCTTCACAGCAGCGACAGCTTTATGAGGAGCATCAGCACTGCTCTGCCTGAGCAGAACCATCACCGCCATAGGTTGTCAAATAACCCGGGTTTAACCCACACAGGTAAGTCCAATGGGGTGCAGGCATGTCCTCTATGCTTACAGCTTCCCGTGGGTGTTGGTTTGATACCGTTTGGGGACAGCCAAGGAGGCATCTGCAGGCAACAAAGGTAGGTGTGTGCTTGTGTGTGTGTTTCCTATGCAGATCCTAAGCCCAGTGTCACATGCAAGTAGGAGGAGTAAGAAGGGTTCCTGGCAAATCCGGGTTATGGATTGCATTTAAAAAGGCCCCGTGGGAGTGCAATGGGCCCCTGTCTTGCTGCTTAGCAATAATGGTATGGGTTTAGGTTCTGCTGTGTGTACTGGTGGTTGACTGCCCCCCAGCCCAGAGTGTGCATGGAAAATTGTCTGGCAGCCTCCCTGACAGCAAGCAGTGATAGTGCCCATGAAGGGCACCTTGTTGGGCCCGCCCCTTTCACGGTTATCGCTTCTCGGCCTTTTGGCTAAGATCATGTGTAGTATCTGTTTCTTATCAGTTTAATATCTGATACGTCCCCTATCTGGGGACCATATATTAAATGGATTTTTGAGAACGGGGGCCGATTTCGAAGCTTGCTTCCGTCGCCCTATGCATTGACCCGATATGGCAGTATCTTCGGGTACAGTGCACCACCCCCTTACAGGGTTAAAAAGAAAGATTCCTACTTTCATTGCTACCTGCTTGCTGGCTAGCCAGCTAGCCAGCCCTGTGGGCCTTGCTGCTGCTGCAGCCAAAAAACAAAAGGTGGTGCTGCTGCTGCTTCTGCTGCTTCTGCTTCTGCTTGTGTCTGGCCGCTGTTGGAGCGTCCAGGCACAGGACTTCTGCTGCTGCTGACTAAATGGCCTCCTTAATTGGATCATTTGAGTAGCCAGCACACCTTTGCAGGTAGGGCATGACATGATAGGCAGCTGCCTTGATAGCGGGTGGGTGCTGAATGTTCCTAATTGACAAATAAGATTAATGCTTATGAAGAAATATAAAATCTCATCCCTTCCCCAATATCGCGCCACACCCCTACCCCTTAATTCCCTGGTTGAACTTGATGGACATATGTCTTTTTTCGACCGTACTAACTATGTAACTATGTAACATAACATGGGGGGGGGGGGGGGTCTCCTGGCTGTTCACACAGGTGTGTCATTGCTGTACATTGACCATGCATTGCTTCTGTGGTATTGCAAAGGCAAAGACAAATGCTTCCAGCCATCCATTGCACTAATGGATTGGTCATCAGCTGGCTGTCTATGTCCCGCATCAATATAGACCAAAGTACAGAGGGTTAGGCTATGCTATTGTGCACCTACCTGATGCATCAGAAGGTGCGAGGCCCTTGCTAAATTCTGTGCACAGACTTTGAGATCTATACTTTAGACTGTATCTAAACCTGCTCCAACATGGACTGACATTCTGGCCTACTTTCAGCCGATGCGACTTGTCTGTCGCTGAACAGTCGCTTTTTATGTATTCAGCACCTATGTATAATGTTGTAAAAATGCTCTAGAAGCTAAAGTCGCAGAAATGTCACACATATTTGGGCCTGCAACTTTCTGTGCGACAAATTCAGACAGGAAAAATCAGTATAAATCCTTAGAAAATTATCCCCCAGTGTCTCCATCTGCTGGCGGTATTGAATAAGCATTGCTGCACTGATGGGGTATGCATTAGACGAAAAAAAAGAAGAAAAAGAAGAATAATACGCCCAGAAAAGAGGCGAAAAGGAGAAAAACGTAAAAAAACGTGAAAAAAAAGTAAGAGGAAGAGAAGGGGAAAAAAGGTGGAAATGGGTTTAAAAGTGATTTCGGCGGAGAAATATATATATATATATAATATATATATATATATATATATATATACGCGCACACACACACATATATATAAACGTATTCTCCGTTGAGATATTGCAGCCGCTGCTGTGTCAGGCCCAGGAGGCCTTAGCACTGTGCTGTGATGTCACTCAATACCACTGACATCACTAGGTGGTAAACAACATCTCTCCTTTGCTGTGTATGTGACTATGGAGCTGTTTGGTGATGTCGTCTATTATGGCCTTCATAGAAGCAACAGGAGATTGTTGCATCCATCTAGAACCCTCAGAACTACAGTGCTATGATGTCACTCACTTCCACAGGCCTTGCAGAGTGTAAACAACAACAACCCAGCTTTGTTGTGTATGTAACCATAGGGATTTGTGATGTCACCTAGAACCTTCACAGCAGCGACAGCTTTATGAGGAGCATCAGCACTGCTCTGCCTGAGCAGAACCATCACCGCCATAGGTTGTCAAATAACCCGGGTTTAACCCACACAGGTAAGTCCAATGGGGTGCAGGCATGTCCTCTATGCTTACAGCTTCCCGTGGGTGTTGGTTTGATACCGTTTGGGGACAGCCAAGGAGGCATCTGCAGGCAACAAAGGTAGGTGTGTGCTTGTGTGTGTGTTTCCTATGCAGATCCTAAGCCCAGTGTCACATGCAAGTAGGAGGAGTAAGAAGGGTTCCTGGCAAATCCGGGTATGGATTGCATTTAAAAAGGCCCCGTGGGAGTGCAATGGGCCCCTGTCTTGCTGCTTAGCAATAATGGTATGGGTTTAGGTTCTGCTGTGTGTACTGGTGTTGACTGCCCCCCAGCCCAGAGTGTGCATGGAAAATTGTCTGGCAGCCTCCCTGACAGCAAGCAGTGATAGTGCCCATGAAGGGCACCTTGTTGGGCCCGCCCCTTTCACGGTTTATCGCTTCTCGGCCTTTTGGCTAAGATCAAGTGTAGTATCTGTTCTTATCAGTTTAATATCTGATACGTCCCCTATCTGGGGACCATATATTAAATGGATTTTTGAGAACGGGGGCCGATTTCGAAGCTTGCTTCCGTCGCCCTATGCATTGACCCGATATGGCAGTATCTTCGGGTACAGTGCACCACCCCCTTACAGGGTTAAAAAGAAGATTCCTACTTTCATTGCTACCTG
Organism: Hyla sarda; assembly: GCF_029499605.1. NCBI lineage: Eukaryota > Metazoa > Chordata > Amphibia > Anura > Hylidae > Hyla > Hyla sarda. The sequence goes on from NW_026609816.1 coordinate 18,415, forward strand.
CTTGCTGGCTAGCCAGCTAGCCAGCCCTGTGGGCCTTGCTGCTGCTGCAGCCAAAAAACAAAAGGTGGTGCTGCTGCTGCTGCTTCTGCTGCTTCTGCTTCTGCTTGTGTCTGGCCGCTGTTGGAGCGTCCAGGCACAGGACTTCTGCTGCTGCTGACTAAATGGCCTCCTTAATTGGATCATTTGAGTAGCCAGCACACCTGTGCAGGTAGGGCATGACATGATAGGCAGCTGCCTTGATAGCGGGTGGGTGCTGAATGTTCCTAATTGACAAAATAAGATTAATGCTTATGAAGAAATATAAAATCTCATCCCTTCCCCAATATCGCGCCACACCCCTACCCCTTAATTCCCTGGTTGAACTTGATGGACATATGTCTTTTTTCGACCGTACTAACTATGTAACTATGTAACATAACATGGGGGGGGGGGTGTCTCCTGGCTGTTCACACAGGTGTGTCATTGCTGTACATTGACCATGCATTGCTTCTGTGGTATTGCAAAGGCAAAGACAAATGCTTCCAGCCATCCATTGCACTAATGGATTGGTCATCAGCTGGCTGTCTATGTCCCGCATCAATATAGACCAAAGTACAGAGGGTTAGGCTATGCTATTGTGCACCTACCTGATGCATCAGAAGGTGCGAGGCCCTTGCTAAATTCTGTGCACAGACTTTGAGATCTATACTTTAGACTGTATCTAAACCTGCTCCAACATGGACTGACATTCTGGCCTACTTTCAGCCGATGCGACTTGTCTGTCGCTGAACAGTCGCTTTTTATGTATTCAGCACCTATGTATAATGTTGTAAAAATGCTCTAGAAGCTAAAGTCGCAGAAATGTCACACATATTTGGCCTGCAACTTTCTGTGCGACAAATTCAGACAGGAAAAATCAGTATAATCCTTAGAAAATTATCCCCCAGTGTCTCCATCTGCTGGCGGTATTGAATAAGCATTGCTGCACTGATGGGGTATGCATTAGACGAAAAAAAAGAAGAAAAAGAAGAATAATACGCCCAGAAAAGAGGCGAAAAGGAGAAAAACGTAAAAAAACGTGAAAAAAAAGTAAGAGGAAGAGAAGGGAAAAAAAGGTGGAAATGGGTTTAAAAGTGATTTCGGCGGAGAAATATATATATATATATATATATATATATATATATATATATATATACGCGCACACACACACATATATATAAACGTATTCTCCGTTGAGATATTGCAGCCGCTGCTGTGTCCAGGCCCAGGAGCCTTAGCACTGTGCTGTGATGTCACTCAATACCACTGACATCACTAGGTGTAAACAACATCTCTCCTTTGCTGTGTATGTGACTATGGAGCTGTTTGGTGATGTCGTCTATTATGGCCTTCATAGAAGCAACAGGAGATTGTTGCATCCATCTAGAACCCTCAGAACTACAGTGCTATGATGTCACTCACTTCCACAGGCCTTGCAGAGTGTAAACAACAACAACCAAGCTTTGTTGTGTATGTAACCATAGGGATTTGTGATGTCACCTAGAACCTTCACAGCAGCGACAGCTTTATGAGGAGCATCAGCACTGCTCTGCCTGAGCAGAACCATCACCGCCATAGGTTGTCAAATAACCCGGATTTAACCCACACAGGTAAGTCCAATGGGGTGCAGGCATGTCCTCTATGCTTACAGCTTCCCGTGGGTGTTGGTTTGATACCGTTTGGGGACAGCCAAGGAGGCATCTGCAGGCAACAAAGGTAGGTGTGTGCTTGTGTGTGTGTTTCCTATGCAGATCCTAAGCCCAGTGTCACATGCAAGTAGGAGGAGTAAGAAGGGTTCCTGGCAAATCCGGGTTATGGATTGCATTTAAAAAGGCCCCGTGAGAGTGCAATGGGCCCCTGTCTTGCTGCTTAGCAATAATGGTATGGGTTTAGGTTCTGCTGTGTGTACTGGTGGTTGACTGCCCCCCAGCCCAGAGTGTGCATGGAAAATTGTCTGGCAGCCTCCCTGACAGCAAGCAGTGATAGTGCCCATGAAGGGCACCTTGTTGGGCCCGCCCCTTTCACGGTTATCGCTTCTCGGCCTTTTGGCTAAGATCAAGTGTAGTATCTGTTCTTATCAGTTTAATATCTGATACGTCCCCTATCTGGGGACCATATATTAAATGGATTTTTGAGAACGGGGGCCGATTTCGAAGCTTGCTTCCGTCGCCCTATGCATTGACCCGATATGGCAGTATCTTCGGGTACAGTGCACCACCCCCTTACAGGGTTAAAAAGAAAGATTCCTACTTTCATTGCTACCTGCTTGCTGGCTAGCCAGCTAGCAGCCCTGTGGGCTTGCTGCTGCTGCAGCCAAAAAACAAAAGGTGGTGCTGCTGCTGCTTCTGCTGCTTCTGCTTCTGCTTGTGTCTGGCCGCTGTTGGAGCGTCCCAGTCACAGGACTTCTGCTGCTGCTGACTAAATGGCCTCCTTAATTGGATCATTTGAGTAGCCAGCACACCTGTGCAGGTAGGGCATGACATGATAGGCAGCTGCCTTGATAGCGGGTGGGTGCTGAATGTTCCTATTGACAAAATAAGATTAATGCTTATGAAGAAATATAAAATCTCATCCCTTCCCCAATATCGCGCCACACCCTACCCCTTAATTCCCTGGTTGAACTTGATGGACATATGTCTTTTTTCGACCGTACTAACTATGTAACTATGTAACATAACATGGGGGGGGGGGGGGGGGGGGGTCTCCTGGCTGTTCACACAGGTGTGTCATTGCTGTACATTGACCATGCATTGCTTCTGTGGTATTGCAAAGGCAAAGACAAATGCTTCCAGCCATCCATTGCACTAATGGATTGGTCATCAGCTGGCTGTCTATGTCCCGCATCAATATAGACCAAAGTACAGAGGGTTAGGCTATGCTATTGTGCACCTACCTGATGCATCAGAAGGTGCGAGGCCCTTGCTAAATTCTGTGCACAGACTTTGAGATCTATACTTTAGACTGTATCTAAACCGGCTCCAACATGGACTGACATTCTGCCTACTTTCAGCCGATGCGACTTGTCTGTCGCTGAACAGTCGCTTTTTATGTATTCAGCACCTATGTATAATGTTGTAAAAATGCTCTAGAAGCTAAGTCGCAGAAATGTCACACATATTTGGCCTGCAACTTTCTGTGCGACAAATCAGACAGGAAAAAATCAGTATAAATCCTTAGAAAATTATCCCCCAGTGTCTCCATCTGCTGGCGGTATTGAATAAGCATTGCTGGCACTGATGGGGTATGCATTAGACGAAAAAAAAGAAGAAAAAGAAGAATAATACGCCCAGAAAGAGGCGAAAAGGAGAAAAACGTAAAAAAACTTGAAAAAAAGTAAGAGGAAGAGAAGGGAAAAAAAAGGTGAAATGGTTTAAAGTTGATTTCGGCGGAGAAATATATATATATATATATATATATATATACGCGCACACACACACATATATATAAACGTATTCTCGTTGAGATATTGCAGCCGCTGCTGTGTCCAGGCCCAGGAGCCTTAGCACTGTGCTGTGATGTCACTCAATACCACTGACATCACTAGGTGTAAACAACATCTCTTCTTTGCTGTGTATGTGACTATGGAGCTGTTTGGTGATGTCGTCTATTATGGCCTTCATAGAAGCAACAGGAGATTGTTGCATCCATCTAGAACCCTCAGAACTACAGTGCTATGATGTCACTCACTTCCACAGGCCTTGCAGAGTGTAAACAACAACAACCCAGCTTTGTTGTGTATGTAACCATAGGGATTTGTGATGTCACCTAGAACCTTCACAGCAGCGACAGCTTTATGAGGAGCATCAGCACTGCTCTGCCTGAGCAGAACCATCACCGCCATAGGTTGTCAAATAACCCGGGTTTAACCCACACAGGTAAGTCCAATGGGGTGCAGGCATGTCCTCTATGCTTACAGCTTCCCGTGGGTGTTGGTTGATACCGTTTGGGGACAGCCAAGGAGGCATCTGCAGGCAACAAAGGTAGGTGTGTGCTTGTGTGTGTGTTTCCTATGCAGATCCTAAGCCCAGTGTCACATGCAAGTAGGAGGAGTAAGAAGGGTTCCTGGCAAATCCGGGTTATGGATTGCATTTAAAAAGGCCCCGTGGGAGTGCAATGGGCCCCTGTCTTGCTGCTTAGCAATAATGGTATGGGTTTAGGGTTCTGCTGTGTGTACTGGTGGTTGACTGCCCCCCAGCCCAGAGTGTGCATGGAAAATTGTCTGGCAGCCTCCCTGACAGCAAGCAGTGATAGTGCCCATGAAGGGCACCTTGTTGGGCCCGCCCCTTTCACGGTTATCGCTTCTCGGCCTTTTGGCTAAGATCAAGTGTAGTATCTGTTCTTATCAGTTTAATATCTGATACGTCCCCTATCTGGGGACCATATATTAAATGGATTTTTGAGAACGGGGGCCGATTTCGAAGCTTGCTTCCGTCGCCCTATGCATTGACCCGATATGGCAGTATCTTCGGGTACAGTGCACCACCCCCTTACAGGGTTAAAAAGAAAGATTCCTACTTTCATTGCTACCTGCTTGCTGGCTAGCCAGCTAGCCAGCCCTGTGGGCCTTGCTGCTGCTGCTGCAGCCAAAAAACAAAGGTGGTGCTGCTGCTGCTTCTGCTGCTTCTGCTTCTGCTTGTGTCTGGCCGCTGTTGGAGCGTCCAGGCACAGGATTCTGCTGCTGCTGACTAAATGGCCTCCTTAATTGGATCATTTGAGTAGCCAGCACACCTGTGCAGGTAGGGCATGACATGATAGGCAGCTGCCTTGATAGCGGGTGGGTGCTGAATGTTCCTAATTGACAAAATAAGATTAATGCTTATGAAGAAATATAAAATCTCATCCCTTCCCCAATATCGCGCCACACCCCTACCCCTTAATTCCCTGGTTGAACTTGATGGACATATGTCTTTTTTCGACCGTACTAACTATGTAACTATGTAACATAACATGGGGGGGGGGGGGTCTCTGGCTGTTCACACAGGTGTGTCATTGCTGTACATTGACCATGCATTGCTTCTGTGGTATTGCAAAGGCAAAGACAAATGCTTCCAGCCATCCATTGCACTAATGGATTGGTCATCAGCTGGCTGTCTATGTCCCGCATCAATATAGACCAAAGTACAGAGGGTTAGGCTATGCTATTGTGCACCTACCTGATGCATCAGAAGGTGCGAGGCCCTTGCTAAATTCTGTGCACAGACTTTGAGATCTATACTTTAGACTGTATCTAAACCTGCTCCAACATGGACTGACATTCTGGCCTACTTCAGCCGATGCGACTTGTCTGTCGCTGAACAGTCGCTTTTTTATGTATTCAGCACCTATGTATAATGTTGTAAAAATGCTCTAGAAGCTAAAGTCGCAGAAATGTCACACATATTTGGCCTGCAACTTTCTGTGCGACAAATTCAGACAGGAAAAAATCAGTATAAATCCTTAGAAAATTATCCCCAGTGTCTCCATCTGCTGGCGGTATTGAATAAGCATTGCTGCACTGATGGGGTATGCATTAGACGAAAAAAAAGAAGAAAAAGAAGAATAATACGGCCAGAAAAGAGGCGAAAAGGAGAAAAACGTAAAAAAACGTGAAAAAAAAGTAAGAGGAAGAGAAGGGAAAAAAAGGTGGAAATGGGTTTAAAAGTGATT